>NC_056745.1:14726136-14793636 GCF_019279795.1 Protopterus annectens
TTTAAGGTCATTGGCTGACTGAGGTCACCTGGACTACAGCTTAGACTTAGCACCTCATTGGTTCTTTTGAGCTTTTTTTCTTAAAAGTTGTCTCAGGTTTCAAGGTCATTGGCTGACTGAGGTCACCTGGACTACAGCTTAGACTTAGCACCTCATTGGTTCTTTTGAGCTTTTTTTCTTAAAAGTTGTCTCAGGTTTCAACTTTCTGTTACCTAAGAAGTTAAGCTGTGAGTGTTTCTGCCATTTCACATTGAGCTAATCAAAGGAAGGACACTGAGCAAACTTGGAACTATAATATATAACATTAAGTATCCTGTTTTTGCTTATTTTGTTCTTTATTTCTTTGTTATTTATAGCACTTTGTGTACTGTATATTTTTCTAGCTAGTTTCACTGTGTGTGAGGTATTAACAGGAAATTGTCCACTTTTATTAATCATCTGTTGGGTTGTTTGTTTCTGATAACTTGTTGCAGTTAAACTCTTTTTCTAGAGGCTCCTTTAGCTGTTTAAAACTTTCATTTAAAGGCTCACTGCTGCTTTTCTGCTGTGAGAAACATTTCTGCAGTTTGTTTCCCACCCTCCCTCCTTGTTGGTATGGTGTTGTTATAGTTGGTGGCTTTGCAGTTGCCCGCCCCTAGTGTAAATTTGATCTGGGACCATCCTCCCAGTCTAGTGTCATTACCTCATTCTACCCAGTACAGGGAGAACATTTGAAAAGGCCAATCAGCTTAGTTTCTGCTACTCCTTTCTCTCTTTCCACTACAAAAAAAAATTCTAAGCTTGTTTGCTGCCTTTCCTGTGGATAGTCTAGCCTGGATATAGATTTACTGTGTCCAGGACTATTTGTAGGCTTCTAGGCCCCCAACCCTTTCTGTGTTGGAGGAAAGCCTTCTAGCTTAATTTTGTTTCTTAGAACTAGCCAGCTTTTTTGTTTCAGCACTTGTTCAGAACTTATTGTAAGCACTAAATAAGCTACAAATTACTACAGCACTCAACTTTCCTCACTGTCTAGAGGAAAACAGTTTCTAGTACTTAACAAATAAGCACCTATCCAGGCATGTCTAAGGGTCAGCTCCCGGTGTTTTCTCTTGTCTACCTGATGAATCGGGCATCTTGGGGCAATGCAGTAATTGCCTCATGTACACAGACAACCCTCTCCTCCTACCACCAAACATTACAACCTGTGAGAGATGCACTTATATAGCCAAACTGGAAGCAAAACTCTCTTCACCCAAGACTGGACTAGACAGTCAAGAGGAGAAGGTAAACACTTGCACCACACCACACTCAGCACATAGTCCCTCAAAACCTACACCACCAAAACACACACATAGAACCACAAAACACACACCTACATTCACGGAGGCTCTCAGTAAAAACCTGCCCAAGCAACAGGGGCCTCCAAAGCAGAAACACAAGCAACCTCCTCCCTCCAACACAACCCAAATGGCACATAGCCCACAAACTCAGTGTGCCACTCAACCACAGCCCATAAGGCATAACAACGTACCCAACACTCTAGTCATAGGTGACTCTATAGTCAGGCACACTGATGTTCCACTCACCAGGCTAAACAAGGAGAAAGTTACTGTCAGCTGCCTGCCGGGTGCCAGGATCCGCCACATAACGCATGCACTCAGGTCACTCCACAGCAAGTACAAATATGACTCTGTCATTGTCCATGTTGGTGTGAATGTCCTGAGATGTACCTCCTTGGACTACATGAAAAGGGACATGGAGGAGCTGTCCGATCTTGTAGCTCAGGCAGGTATGACCCTAGCCCTGAGTAGCATCCTGCCATCACCCAGAATGATACTACAGTACAAGGACAAAATGATTGACTTCAATAATTGGCTAAGCTTCTGGTGTCATTCTAAGTGGATCCAGAAGTAATAAAGCACCGAGTTGCTGAAGTAATAAAGCTCCGAGTTGCTGTTTGCCTAAGCGGAATTGTTTTGTATTTTCAGTAGTACAGAGTTTTTTTTTTTCATTGATCTGTCTGCCTGGGATGACATGATCGACAAGCCATGATGCTTTGCCAGAGATGGCCTGCACCTGTCGTCCCTGGGATTCCGGATACTGTCTAAGGCTCTAGCCACCCCTATAGTGCCTTTTTTAGGCAAGATTCAAATGACAAATTCACCACCCTAACAGGTACAGGCAAGAAGAATCTGAGGGTATTTCTACTCAATGCTAGAAGTCTAAACCTCAACATGCAGTCTCTCAAAGCACTCCTTAAAATGGAGAACATTGACATCTGTGCAGTGACAGAGACCTGGTTCAAGGCTCCAGAGAGTACCCCTGCATTACCAGGCTATAATTCATACCACACCTTTCGGCCACCTAACCTGGACTGAAACACTAAAGGCGGAGGCGTGTCCATATTAATTAAGGATATCCACACCTCCAGGCTAGTTGCTCAGCATAATGCATCCAAGATTATCCAAGTGCAACTAACTCTGGGCAAGACTGCAATCCAAATTGTAGCTTGCTACAGATCCCCCACCATGCCCCAGGATTCCCACTCCTCATTTCTTAATACACTGGAAAATATTAGGGTACAACCTAACACCCTAATAATGGGTGATTTCAACTACCCTACCATTAACTGGGAAAACTACTCATGTACCAACTCTTGTGCTCAACGTTTTCTGGAATTCATAAATTCCAATGCCATGGATCAACTTATCCACACCCCCACCAGGGGCAGCAATATCCTAGACCTGGTTATTACCAACATGGGCAACCGGTGCTCCACACCAGAGGTCAATTCCTCGTTGGTCAGATCCGACCACAAGCTAATCACCCTAGACATCCACATCCCTCCCCCACCCCCATTAGGGAAACCACAGTAAAAAATTTCTCCAAAGCCAACTTCACGCTTCTTAAGACAGCAAACTTCACGACACCCGTGCTGACGGACAATAGATGTATGACTGCTGAATCATACACAAATGCACTTTATAAGCACTTACACGAGTGCATGGATCGTGCAATCCCTAACAGAACCAAGATGCTATCCTCCAAAAAAAGGAAGCCAATCTGGTGGTTCCCTGCCATAAACAAACTCTACAACAGAAGAAAGAAACTGTTGCAAAAAAGAGTAAAATCCCATGATTGGAGAAACTCCCTGGTCAGCCTCAGTAAGAAGCTGAGAGCCCTCATAAAATCCTCCAAAGCTAGTTATGAAAACAAAATCACCACTGGCTCTAAAGACAACCACAAAGCATTCTATAGCTATGTCAAGAATCTCAGTGGCAACACTCAGATCTGCTTTGAGTTACAGCACAATGGCACTAAATATACAGAACCAACTGATATTGCCAACATCCTGGCAGATAGGTTCAGTGCTAACGTTACCCCTCTGTCATCCCCTAAAGGGCTCATCTCTATACCAGAAGAATGCAAAGTTCCTGTAATCACAGCTGCACAGGTAAAAAACATACTATCCAAAGCCAAGAACACAGCATCCATGGAACCTGATGACATCCCAGGCTGTGTTCTACATGAACTACAGAACAAACTGGCACCCCACCTAAGTACCATGTTCAATCATAGCCTCACCTCAGGCTATGTGCCCACTGAATGGCGCACAGCAACAGTTATCCCACTCTACAAAGGGGGAGCCACCACAGACCCCAGAAACTACTGCCCCATTAGCCTAACAAGCCTGGTCTGCAAGGCTATGGAGCGTATCATCATAGAACTTATAAACAATGACATTGGTAATCTCCAAACTCAGGACCCCACCCAGTTCAGGTTTGTAAAAGGCAGATCATGTCTCCTAAACCTGATAGACTTCTTTGAAGCAGTCACCAAAGCCGTAGATGAGGGTAAGGTGGTTCACACAGCCTATCTAGATCTTGCCAAGGCTTTCGACACCATCCCCCACTCTGGAATTATAGATAAACTCACAAACTTGGTATAAATCCCTATGTCACAAGATGGGTTGCCAACTGGCTTACTGACAGAACCCACACTGTGAAAGTAACAGACTCCAAATCCAACTTCAGACCAGTGAAAAGTGGAGTACCACAGGGAAGGTCTTTGGCTAATGAAGTTCACAGATGACTGCAAACTAGGAGCCATAATCAAAACTCCAAAAGATGTGGACATCCTACAAAAAGGCCTCGCTGAGACAGATGCCTGGTGTCAAAGCCATGGCCTCAAGCTCAATGCCAAAAAGTGCATTGTCATCCCTTTTGGTAAAAACTCAGTACCCATGAACTACCACATAGGTGGTAGTCTACTTAACACCGAAAGTGTGATAGCAGACCTTGGGACACAGGGGGACAGTAGTCGCTCCTTTGATAATCACATCACCACAGTAGTCAGAAAATCCTTCTACATGGCACATCTCATCACAAAAGGTTTCTTATCCAGGAAAAAAGAGGTCATTGTTCCCCTCTACTCATCACTCATTAGACCCATTATAGAGTACAATGCCCCTTTTGGTATGTACCTCACAAGACATCTACAACAACTGGAAAGGCCACAGAAATAGCTCACAAAGAGGATTACCGGCCTCAAAGAGATGCCCATATGCAGACCGTCTCAAAAAACTGCAGCTTTACTCCATTGCATATCGCCTACTCAGAGGCGACCTCTGCCTAACACACAAAGCTATGTCAAACCGAGAGCTTTTAGACATGCTCCACTTAAAGAAATCCCATTCCCTATGAGCTACACGCTCTAGGGACCTAAACCTCGTCACCACAATAAACAAAACATGCTTTAGGGATAGATTCCTGTCCCAGAGACTTCCCATACTCTAGAACAAACTACCTATCTATATCAAACAAAGCTCCTCATTGGCACTCTTCAAGAAAAATCTTGATGATTGGATGATTGGATGGAAGATAGGAAATTCACCCAGGGATCACTTCTGTGGCTCTGCTCGACAGTGGCACAGGAAAATAATTTTCTTGGGTGGCGAAAGCCAGGGTACCTTTGGCTAGGCTTATATAGGCCCTAGGGCCAATAGCCTAGTACCTACCTATGAACTTATAAGGCGGGAGAGGCAGATCCACTAGGATCAGCTTTCCCTGACCTGCTGTGGTGTTGCAGTTTTAGAACATATGTTGGTTAGTAATGTTTAACACATTCCAGGATTAGTTATAATAGCATGCATAAGTATTCCCATTAATCCAATATAACACATTTGGAACACATGCATATATGGAAACACAGTGGGCATTACACCAGCATGCAGGTTACATTGATAGCAACAAGCCACCAATGATGGCATTTGAACAGGGAACATTAATTGGAATAAATTTCATAGTTTTTAGAACAACAGGACACATATCCCAACAGTAGGTTTGGTGGAAAACATATCCATTCATTTATGTGTTTAGATTATTGTTGAAGATAAGGTGGGGGAGAGAGAGATGTCAGTTAACAAATGTAGACTGTTGCAGTGGTCACAGCTTTAATGGTCACTGCTCTACTCATTACTCTACAGGTATTATTACAACTATGGCCTTGGGTTGGGCAGTGGCATGTCTGTACACAGTATAATTACAGGTTGCGTATAGCTACTTTGAACCTTATCTTAGCTGGTAGACCTGTAGAGGGAATGTTTGTTAATACTACATGACTGTTTTTACTGATATTCCCATAGTCAGGGTTACATATGTGCACTCATACTGTGTGTGTGTGTGTGTGTGTGTGTGTGTGTGTGCTACTGACACACTCTGCCTTGATTTCTATCAGTCACCCTGGTTGTTGTTAGCAGGGACCTGTAGCTGTGACAGCATGACACTTTTAAATATTTCTTGGGGTAGACCACTGGGTGTATGTACTTATCTTGTTGTCATTTGCAGCCTTGGGGTAGGATCACGGGCATTGTATACAGTATAACTACAGCCTTCTTATAGCTACTTTATACCTTATCTTACCTGGGAGACCTGTGGAGGGAATGTTTGTTAATACTACCTGACTGTTTCCACACATTTTCACAAAATCTAATTGAAATTATGCATACAGCTTACTACCACTCCTGGGATTCGAACCGTGGCTGTTTCTGCTAAATATATGACAAATGTGTGTTTCATCACAGGGAGCTATTAAGACACTGCGGTCTCTTTCTTGAATGATTTCTTTCTCATTCTCTCTTTGTTGTACAATCTCTCTTTGTATTTACGACATTACATACCTGTTCACATAGCACAATGTGGAAAACAGTGGTTAAGACAACATTACTATTCAGATATCAGATCCTGGTGCATGACATTTGTAATATCAGTTAATCTCATCTTATAGAGCCACTAACTGTCAGATGAGACTTGATTGTTTAATGCTTTCACAGCTATAGTTGCTATGCATAACCTGTACACATTTCAAATCATACCATACTAGAGTAAGCACAACCAGTCCAGGGTTTAGATTTTTATTCACAGGCAATTACATTTTATTAATATATGACCTATACGAGACTATTACTGTAATATTGTCTGCTTTATTTGGTTTAAACCATACCCATTTTTAATACTGACAAGTGACATTCTACTCCTTTATATTTATTTGGTATGAATAGTACAAGCTAGATTGTTACTCACCAGCCTCACGATGCAGCCTTTGCAACCTGCTGGCATGGGCTTCCTGGTTCACAACCCGCTCAGCTGGAGCTGTAATGAAGACAGATAAATATTTATGCATACCTATCCATCACATACACCAGCTGGACTTTGGTAAACAGTTATTGCTATGAATACTTACACACAGCTGCGAAATCACCCCCTCTGTCTTGCTTCTTGGACCCACTCATCCAAGAGCTCCCTTTTCCTCCACTTCAAGTTGGCATAATGGTGCTGGACCTGCTCACTAGTCCGAGGGATACCAGTGGCACTGATGAGATCACAGGCAAAACTGTCTCAGGCTTCCACTTTGCATTGGGAGCCCTGGTACTGGTCCTACAGCAGTCTCACTTCATGTTTTTTTATGAGGAGTCCTACCATGACCTTGGACTCCTGTATGCTCCAGCGCTGCGCTCTAAAGTGCATGCCTTCACCAACGCCTACCATTCTGCCTACAGTAGGGAGCTACAACCAGTTATGAGCTGTATTCCCACCTATGAGGTTTATATAGGGCTATTTTCCTGCCCTGTACCGTGATTGGACAGTTTTGAAACTGCTGAGCTAAGCTAAGCACCGGGCATATACACTTAGCAAGGCTACCCATTACTTAATAGGGTAGATGCTAAGCCCTGCTTACCAGTGCGCAAATCCACTTGGATATGCTAAATATTGTTTAAACTTTTAATTTCAGTGACACCTCACATTTGGAGCTGCTACACTACCCTGGTTAACATATACATAATATATTCACTACCTATTTATTAAAAATACATTTTGGATGTGTTTCACATATGAAAATGTATGCCCTGCTATGGGGCTCGAACTATGCCTAACTGCATGCTAGGCAAATGCTCTATAAACTACGCTATCCCAATTTTACTTTTTTTCTGTGTATAGTTCTACTTAACTTCTTTCGAAGTTTAAACGCTGCAATGCATAGCTGCACAACAGGCAAACCCATGCAGCTGCACTTAAACTTTATTCCGGACTAATAAAAATAAAATACATTAAAACCTTTATTTTTTTTATTTAATTTTTGGCTTTGTCCAGATTTCTTACTCTAATGGGTTGCGAGGTGTGCATTTTAGACTTCATACCCTTCGGATGATTCATGCTAATGCAAAACCTGTTATTCTATCAACTTTCTAAGTTTGTACTAGCAATATTTATAAGTTGTCCCCCTTTTTCCAGATTTCTTACTCTAATGGGTTGAGAGGTGTGACAAGCAATCTCTCTCTCTTTTTAAGTTGTTGTACAGCAATTCTGGTGTGCAGGGGGCGTGTGTATTGTGAGAGCACTGCTCTCAGACACACCCCCAGCACTCATACACAGAACTGTGTCTGTATTACAGCATGGCAGCGCGCCATCATGAATATGCATGGCGAGTTGCCATGCTGTATGGGAATGGTCCCTTCCATGCAGGAATAAGCTATTCCTGCACAGACGTTTGCTGAATCCCGGGGTTAATTTTCTCACATATTTTTTGAGGTATATCAAATTGTGCACCAAGCTTGCAGGGTGACTAGGAACAAATGTGAAACCTTTAGCAAAAAGATCACAAGTTGTAACATTTATTGACAAATCAGAAAAGTTATATACTTTAAAGTCCTTTGTAGTATTCAAAGCAATATTTAGTGACAGTTAAAAATACTCTTGGTCGTTTAGGCAGGACTCCGGTCTTTCAACATGTATTTTCTCTTCCCCTTATCCCAGCAGTAGCACTTCAGGCAGGAGTATTTTAACAT
This sequence comes from Protopterus annectens, assembly GCF_019279795.1. Taxonomy (NCBI): domain Eukaryota; kingdom Metazoa; phylum Chordata; order Ceratodontiformes; family Protopteridae; genus Protopterus; species Protopterus annectens. Next base: position 14,734,460 of record NC_056745.1, read on the forward strand.
CTGTAGGAACTCCTTAACTGATATCTTAATCTAGACCAGGGCAATCATTCAAGGGCAATTTTACTAGTATAACAGATATAACGAATGCATTCAACCTTGTTAACCATGAGCTCCTAAAATTAACAGATATAACGAATGCATTCAACCTTGTTAACCATGAGCTCCTAAAATTAACAGATATAACGAATGCATTCAGCCTTGTTAACCATGAGCTCCTAAAATTAACAGATATAACGAACGCATTCAGCCTTGTTAACCATGAGCTCCTAAAATTAACAGATATAACGAACGCATTCAGCCTTGTTAACCATGAGCTCCTAAAATTAACAGATATAACGAACGCATTCAACCTTGTTAACCATGAGCTCCTAAAATTAACAGATATAACGAATGCATTCAGCCTTGTTAACCATGAGCTCCTAAAATTAACAGATATAACGAATGCATTCAGCCTTGTTAACCATGAGCTCCTAAAATTAACAGATATAACGAATGCATTCAACCTTGTTAACCATGAGCTCCTAAAATTATCCCTACTGAAAGTAGGTTTCACTTGAAAGGCCATAAACTGGTATACCAGCTCTCTTTAATGCAAACTATTCTCTCTTAAATTAGGACCCACCTTCTTCTCTGTTGCCCTCCCCAACTAAAGGAGACACTGAAGGCTTCACTTTGTCCCGTTGAGTCTTCCCTCTCTATGAATCCATTCCTATTTTACATTCCCAGTTTTATAATAATTCTATGTGTTGTTGAAATGGTTATACACCTTTTTCAGTCTCCTAAACCACTATCAAAACAGTAACTTCAATCCAGCATCAATATTCTATCTCACTTGGAAATCAAAATCTAAACCTACTATATTAGAAGTAGTGAATATATTAACAGAGGTAAAACAACTGGAAATGGCAACTTTAGAAAAGGGTAGGAGCAAACTACATAGGAAAAATGGGAATTGTGGGAACAGTACATACAGGGAGGAATGAGGTTTAAAAATGGCAGGACTTACATGACTGAAAAATGATTGGGTAGATTATAAGTGATGTATAATATTTGCAACTGGGAGTGTATCAGTATGGTCTGTGATGTAAAATGCTTGCAACTAGGATTGTGTTGGCATGGTTTGTTTTCATTTATATCATCATCATCATCATCTTTCGGCTGTTCCCATTAGGGGTCGCCACAGCAGAATACCTGCTTCCATTTCTTCCTGTCCTCTGCATCTTGCTCTTACACCAACCACCTGCAAGTCCTCTCTCACCACATCCATAAACCTTATCTTAGGCCTTCCTCTTTTCCTCTTACCTGGTAGCTTCATCCTTAGCATTTTTTTCCCAATATACTCAGCATCCCTCCTCAGCACATGTCCAAAACAATGTAATCGTGCCTCTCTGGCTTTGTCTCCAAACCTTCCAACCTGGGCTGACCCTCTAATATACTTATTCCTAATCCTGTCCACCCTCGTCACACCCAGTGCAAATCTTAACATCTTTAATTCTGCCACATCCAACTCAAACTCCTGCCTTTTTTTCTGCCACTGTCTCCAACCCATATAACATAGCTAGTCTCACTATCCTCTTGTAGACCTTCCCTTTCACTCTTACAGGTACTTGTCTGTCACAAATCACTCCTGACACTCTTCTCCACCCACTCCATCCTGCCTGTACTCTCTTCTTCACCTCTCTTCCACACTCACAGTTACTCTGAACTATTGACCCCAAGTATTTAAACTCATCCACCTTCGCCACCTCTACTCCTTGTATCCTCACCATTCCTCTATCCTCCCTCTCATTCACACACATATATTCTGTCTTAGTCCTGCTGACCTTCATTCCTCTTCTCTCTAGAGCATATCTCCATCTCTGCAGGGTCTCCTCCACCTGTTCCCTACTCTCACTACAGATCACAATGTCATCTGCAAACATCATAGTCCACAGGGACTCCTGTCTGATCTTGTCTGTCAACCTGTCCATCACCATTGCAAATAAGAAAGGGCTCAGAGCTGATCCTTGATGTAACCCCACCTCCACCTTAAACGCATCCGTCACTCCCACCGCAGACCTCACCGCTGTCACACTACCCTCGTACATATCCTGTACCACTCTTACATACTTTTCTGACACTCCTGACTTCCTCATACAATGCCACAACTCCTCTCTAGGCACCCTGTCATATGCTTTTTCTAAGTCTACAAAAACACAATGCAACTCCTTCCGACATTCTCTGTACTTCATCAACACTCTCAGAGCAAAGATCGGATCTGTAGTGCTCTTTCCTGGCATGAAACCATACTGCTACTCTTTCCCATAACTTCATGCTGTGACTGATCAATTTAATCCCTCTGTAGTTACTACAGCTCTGCACATCACCCTTATTCTTAAAAATCGGTACCAAAACACTTTTTCTCCATTCCTCAGGCATCCTCTCACTTTCCAAGATTTCATTAAACAATCTGGTTAAAAACTCCACTGCCATTTCACCTAAACACCTCCATGCTTCCACAGGTATGTCATCTGGGCCAACAGCCTTTCCATTCTTCATCCTCTTCATAGCTATCCTTACTTCCTCCTTGCTAATCCATTGTACTTCATGATTCACTATCCCTACATCATCCAACCTTCTCTCCCTCTCATTCTCTTCATTCATCAACCCCTCAAAGTACTCTTTCCATCTGCTCAACACACTCTCCTCGCTTGTGAGTATGTTTCCCTCATTATCCTTTATCACCCTTACCTGCTGCACATCTCTACTAGCTCGGTCCCTCTGTCTAGCCAATTGGTACAAGTCCTTTTCTCCCTCCTTAGTGTCCAACCTTTCATACAACTCTTCATATGCCTTATCCTTAGCCTTCGCCACCTCTCTCTTTGCCATGCACCTCATCTCCTTATACTCCTGTCTACTTTCTTCATCTATCTGACAATCCCACTCCTTCTTTGCCAACCTCTTTGCCTGTGTACTCTCCTGTACTTCCTCATTCCATCACCATGTCTCCTTGTCGTCCTTCCTCTGTCCAGATGTGATACCAACTACCTTTCTAGCCGTCTCCCTTACTAGCTCTGCTGTAGTTACCCAGCTATTTGGTAACTCTTCACTGCCACCCACTGCCTACCTTAACTCATCCCTGAACTCCACCTCACAATTACCCTTTTTCAATTTCCACCACTTGATCCTTGGTGCTGCCTTCACACTCCTCCTCCTCTTCTTGATAACCAATGTCATCCTACAAATCACTATCCTATGCTGCCTAACTACAGTTTCCCCAGTCACCACTTTACAGTCTCCAATCTCCTTCAAACTGGCCCTTCTACATAAGATATAATCCACCTGTGTGCATCTTTCTCCACTCTTGTATGTCACCCTCTGCTCCTCCCTCTTGTTAAAATACGTATTCACCACAGCCATGTCCATCCTTTTCGCAAAATCCACTACCATCTGATCTTCTGCATTCCTTTGTTTAACACCATACCTACCTATCACTTCCTCATCCCCTCTGTTCCCTACACCAACATGCCCATTGAAATCTGCTCCAGTCACCACTCTCACCCTTGGGTACAGTCATCACCACTTCATCCAATTCACTCCAAAATTTTTCTTTCTCATCCATTGCACACCCAACTTGTGGAGCATATGCACTAACAACATTCATCATTACACCATCAATTTCCAGCTTCATAAACATCACTCTATCCGACACTCTTTTCACCTCCAAAACACTCTCAACATACTGTTCCTTCAGAATAACTCCTACGCCATTTCTCCTCCCATCCACACTATGTTAAAACAATTTGAACCCACCTCCGATACACCTAGCCTTACTCCCCTTCCATCTGGTCTCTTGCACACACAATATACCAACCTTCCTTCTGTCCATCATATTGGGTAGCTCTCTCCCTATACCAGTCATACTGCCAACATTCAAAGTTCCGACCCTCACTACCACAGTCCTAGCCTTTCTCCTCTCTTCCTGCCTTTGGCCATGTCTTCCGCCTCTTCTCCTCCTTCGGCCAACAGTAGCCCAATTTCTGCCAGCACCCTGTAGGCTAATAGTACTGGTGGTGATCGTTGTTAACCCGGGCCTCGACCGATCCGGTATAAAAATTTTTCTTGGTATCTGCATGAAATGTTTTGGTGAAGGTTTACGCCGGATGTCCTTCCTGACGCAACCCTCCCCATTTATCCGGGCTTGGGACTGGCACAAAGAAATGCACTGGCTTGTGCATCCCCAGTATAAATGTATGATTACCTCTGTCATAATGATGGTTTAATAAATATGTTTCTTGTTTAAAAAAGGGGGTAGAAATTGAATAACTTATGTAATGTTGATTAGGTTATATGATTTTAGCAATAACTAAAGGAGGTGGTGTATCAATATTCATTAAAGATAAATACACCTCCAGACAGGTTAAATAGCATGATTCCCTGGAGATACTTCAGGTGCAATTAACTGTTGCCAGGATACTTATTCAAGTCATTGCCAGCCATAGGACCCCCTCCATGAATCAGGACGCCCACTCTGCCTATTTGAATCTACTTGAGTCTTTCAAGATGTAGCCAAACACCATGATTTTGGGTGACTTTAACTACCCCCCATTGACTGGGTAAATTACTCGTGCTCAAACTTACTTGCCCAAAGATTCCTTGACTTCATTAACTCCAATGCCCTGGATCAGCTGGTTGACACCCCCACAATGAGTGACAACATCCTGGATCTGGTGCTTTCCAATATGGGGGGCCACTGTAGCACCTCTACTGTGAGGTCTTCCCTGATGAGATCTGACCACAAGTCAGTCTCATTCAAAGTAACTATCACACCTGACTCCCCCCAGCAGCAAGAAACTAAAAAACTTCTCCAAAGCAGATTATAACCCCTTACAGGATGGTATAAAAGCTTCACTCCACCTCCCCCTCAGATGGAACTGGCAACTATGCTGAGTTCTACACCAATGCTTTATACAAACACCTGTATAACTACATTGACTCAGCCGTACCTGATAGGACCAAAACAATCTCCTCAAGGAAGAGCAAACCTGCCGGGTGGACAACTGCCATTAACAGGCTTTACATTAAGAGGAAGAAATTGCTGTCTATGAGTAAGAGGGAGTGGACCCTAAACTGGAAACACTCCCTCCTCAACTTAAACAAGCAAATAAGACTTCTTGTGAAGTCCTGCAAAGCAAACTATGAATCCAAATTAGCTTCCTCAACTAAGGACAACGTATAAAGCAGTCCTTAGTTGAGGACTATAGATGTGGAAGCATTCTTTAGTTACATGTGGAACCTAAAAGGAAAGGCCCAGATTTGTGCTGAACTGGAAGTTAATGATACCACATATACTGAGCCTGTGGGCATAGTTAACCTGTTGGCTGACAGGTTCTGTGAATACTTCACTTTCCTGATCCCACCACAGATTCCCCATGACATCCTTACCACCTCTCCCCTACCTTGTATCTCTAAAAAGCAGGTCGTAAACACGCTACAAGGCCAAAAACACAGCATGTATGCGATCTGATAACATCCCAGGTTGCATCCTACATCAGCTCCCACAAGAATTAGCAACAATTAGGTACTCTATTAGGTCATAGTCTAAGCACTGGCTTCATCCCAACTGAATGGAAAATGGCCACAGTTATTCCCTTGCACAAAGGTGGTGCTTCCACTGACCCTGGGAACTGTAGACATATTAGCCTGACTAGCTTTATCTGCAAGGTCATGGAACGAATCATTATGGGCCTTATCAACAAAGATATAGGTAATCTTCAAACACTTGACCCTACTCATTTTGGATTTTTTAAAGGGAGATCATGCCTGTTAAACCTGGTGGACTTCTTCAAGACAGTCAGCAAGTCTCTGCATGAGGGGCAATCTGTGCATGCAGCCTACCTAGACTTAGCCAAAGCTTTTGACACTATCCCCCACTCAGGCATCATAGACAAACTCACCCATCTTAGTATCAATCCATATATCATTAGATGGGTCATTAACTGGCTTACTGATACTACCCATACAGTCAAAATAGGGGAATCCACCTCCAACAGCAGACCTGTAACCAGGGATCAGTCCTGGGACCGTTACAGTTTGGAATCTATTTCTCCAAAGTACAAGCAAAAAGTAAAGGTCTGTGGCTGACGAAGTTTGCTGATGACTACAAATTGGGAGCGGTCATAGAATCTCCAAATTATGTCAACGTCCTACAAGAGGGTCTTACACAAACAAATGATTGATGCCAAAGTCATGACCTTAAACTCGATGCAGAAAAATGTGTTATCATCCCTTTTGGTAAGAGCAATGTTCCTGCTAACTACCACATCAATAGCAACATCCTACGTATGCACTCAGTGGTGAGAGACCTAGGCACACAGGTGGACAACAACCTTACCTTTGACCACCATGTCTCCACAGTGGTAAGAAAGGGATTCTATATTGCTCATCTCATAAGTAAGGACATTGCCTCCAGAACAAAGGAAGTTATAACCACCCTGTGTTCTTCCTTCATCAGGCCAATAGCTGAGCACAATGCCTCTTTTGGTATGTACCTTTTCAGCCATCTGCAGCAACTGGAGAGACCACAAAAGTTCCTCACAAGGAAAATTCAAGGTCTTCAGTATCTGTCCTATGTGGATCATCTGAAATCACTGTCACTTTATTCTCTTTCATACAGACTACTCAGAGGAGATCTCTGCTTTTCATATAAGGCAATCTCTGACTTTGCTTTATTGGAAATGCTGCATATCCATAAGTCAAATGGTAGATGGGTTACTCACTCTAATGGCCTTGACCTGGTATGTGCCATTAGTAGAACCTACTGTAGGGACAGATTTGTCTCCCAGAGATTACCACAGCTTTGAAACAGACTCCCACTTCATAGGTTCATAGGTAGGTACTAGGCTATCGACCCTAGGGCCTTAACAAGCCCAGCCAAAAAGGTACCCTGGCTTTTGCCACCCAAGAAAATTATTTTCCTGTGCCACTGTCGAGCAGAGCCACAGAGGTGATCCCCAGGGTGAATTTCCTATTTCCCATCCAATCATCAAGTTTTTTTCTTGAAGAGTGCTAATGAGGAGCTTTGTTTGATATAGCTAGGTAATTTATTCCAGAGTATGGGAAGTCTCTGGGACAGGAATCTATCCCTCCGCCATGTTCTGTTTATTGGGGTGACAAGGTTTAGGTTCCTATAGCGTGTAGCTTGGAGGGATTGGGATTTCTTTAAGTGGAGCATGTCCAACAGCTCTGGGTTTGACATAGCTTTGTATGTTAGGCAGAGATCACCTCTGAGTAGGCGATATGCGACGGAGTAAAGCTGGAGTTTTTTGAGACGGTCTGCATAGGCCATCTGTTTGATGCCAGTAATCCTCTTTGTGAGGTATTTCTGCGGCCTTTCCAGTTGTTGTAGATGTCTTGTGAGGTACATACCAAAAGGGGCATTTACTCTATAATGGGTCTAATGAGTGATGAGTAGAGGGGAACAATGACCTTTTTTTTCTGGATGAGAAACCTTTTGTGATGAGGTGTGCCACATAGAAGGACTTCCTGACTACTGTGGCGATGTGATTATCAAAGGAGAGACTACTGTCCACCTGTGTCCTAAGGTCTCTTATTACACTTTCGGTGTTAAGTATACTACCACCAATGTTGTAGTTCATGGGTACAGAGTTTTTACCAAAGGGGATGGCAATGCACTTTTTGGCACTGAGCTTGAGGCCATGGCTTTGACACCAGGCATCTGTCTCAGTGAGGCCCTTTTGTAGGATGTCCACATCATTAGGGGTTTCGATTATGACTCCTAGTTTGCAGTCATCTGCGAATTATGTTAGCCAAAGACCTTCTGTGTTAGCCTGTACTTTAGAGAAGTAGATACCAAACAGGAGAGGACCCAGGACTGAACCCTGTGGTACTCCACTTGTCAATGGTCTGAAGTCGGATTTGGAGTCTGCTACTATCACAGTGTGGGTTCTGACAGTAAGCCAGTTGGCAACCTATCTTGTGACATGGGGATTTATACCTAGTTTAGTGAGTTTATCTATAACTCCAGAGTGGGGGATGGTGTTGAAAGCCTTGGCAAGATCTAGATAGGCTGTGTGAACCACCTTTCCCTTGTTTACGGCTTTGGTGACTGCTTCAGAGAAGTCTATCAGGTTTAGGAGACATGATCTGCCTTTTAACCCTTGATGCCACGGAGCCACCAATAAGTGTCCAGTCACCGCGGGAATGGTGTACAACTTGCGAAAACCAGCAGCCAATTCCACAAATGTAAAAAGATTTATTATACAACGTAAAAAAATAAAAAAACATAAAAGCAATGCCAAACTGTTAAGCACTTTCACCCATCAATGTAGGCTTCTTCAGAACACTGTGTTTGTAACAAAGACGCCTTAAAGAACTTAATTGGAGCCAAAACAAACTGTTGTTCAGTTCAAACATTTAAAGCCGTATTTACAATAAAACAAAATGAATAGTAAATAAAAATAAGAATAGCAAATAAAGAACCGTCACAACAAAGGCAGGAAGCGTTGAATTGTTTCATTTCATTTTATACATTTTATATATTTTTTATATATATGTTAGCTATGTTAAGCATCAACACCCTAAGTAGAGTTTTAGGAGAGGGTGAACGAGTTTTCATTTTCTAAGGGGGGATTTATGATTCTTTATTTACTATTCATTTTGTTTTATTATAAATATGGCTTTAAATGTTTGAACTGAACAACAGTTTGTTTTGGCGCCAATTAAGTTAAGCTGATCACGAATAAGCAAATTCAAATGCTAAAACTAAGAATCTATATCTGGACTAAACTAGTTACAGGAAAGGGGGGAAACAAGTGCAAATGTGGGCTTTTAAATCAGAAAGTTGAGAGAGATGGAAAAACTGCCCAAATGGCCAATAACTACAATTTCTGGGCCAGAATCACTCATGTCAAACAGAGCACCTCATTGGCCCTCTTCAAATGCAATCTGGACGATTGGATAGGCAACAGTAAATTCACCCCATGGGTTCTACCTGTGTCCCTCTTGAACAGGGGAATAGCTGCTGATTGTGGAAATAAGGGTAGAACTTGGCTAGTCTTGTAACAGCCCTAGGGGCATTAGCCTAGTAAATTTCTATGATCCTATGTGAAGTATAATGTCTGTTAATATAGTTTGATTATTTTTATATAAATGTAAATTTGCCTATGTCATAAGTCATAATTCAATAAAGATATTTAAAAAACATTGTATCTCACTGGCTGCATATCAAAGGCATGATATTCAGTTCTAACAGAACCAGATATATGATGTTGGTAGTCAATAAAGACTCATAACAGCCCTGTCTGATAAGACATTCCACTCCCTTCCAGTACCCAGCTTGATTTCTACCTATTTTAAAGAAATTGATAACATGATAACCGGTTAGATCAGCCAGTCACTTTCGCCTGCATTATTGTATAAAGTATTATTCTGAGTCTACTAATGGTTAAGGTGTTTGCCTTACAACCACAAGGTACAGGGTTTGAGTCTCACAAGGGATAATTGGCTAGGCTTAAAATGGCTCACAAGGGCAGTTAACCTAGTAAGATGTTTTCCTGTTTCCTCACTGCCAAAGCCAGAAACATTATTGCTGTTTTTAAACTGGTAGTGCCTTAGCAGACCTGCTGTCCATCTGTTTGTAAACTGGTAATGCCTTAGCAGATCCGCTGCCTATCTGTTTGTAAAATCATAATGCCTTAGCAGACCTCCTGTCCATCTGTTTGTAAACTGGTAGTGCCTTAGCAGATCCGCCGTCCATCTGTTTGTAAATTGGTAATGCCTTACAGACCCGCTGTCTATCTGTTTGTAAACTGGTAATGCCTTAGCAGACCTCCTGTCCATCTGTTTTTAAACTGGTAGTGCCTTAGCAGACCTGCTGTCCATTTGTTTGTAAATTGGTAATGCCTTAGCAGATGCACTGTCCATCTGTTTGTATGTTGGTAGTGATTTTCCAGACCTGCTCTTCACTTTTATGTAAACTGGTAGTGCTTTAGCAGACCCGTTGTCCATCTGTTTGTAAACTGGTAATGCCTTAGCAGACCCACTGTCCATCTCTTTGTAAACTGGTAGTGCTTTAGCAGACCCGCTGTCCATCTGTTTGTAAACTGGTAGTGCCTTAGCAGACCCACTGTCCATCTGTTTGTAAACTGGTAGTGCTTTAGCAGACCCGCTGTCCATCTGTTTGTAAACTGGTAGTGCTTTAGCAGAACCGCTGTCCATCTGTTTGTAAACTGGCAGTGCTTTAACAGACCCACTATCTATTTGTTTGTAAACTGGTAGTGTTTACCAGACCCACTGTCCATCTATTTGTAAACTGTTAGTGCTTTAGCAGACCCACTGTCCATCTGTTTGTAAACTGGTAGTGCCTTAGCAGACATGCTGTCCATCTGTTTGTAAACTGGTAGTGGTTTACCAGACCCACTACCCATCTGTTTGTAAACTGGTAATGCCTTAGCAGACGCGCTGTCCATCTACTTGTAAACTGGTAGTAGTTTAGCAGACCCTCTGTCCATCTGTTTGTAAATTGGTAATGTCTTAGCAGATGCACTGTCCATCTGTTTGGAAACTGGTAGTGATTTACCAGACCCACTGTCCACCTTTATGTAAACTGGTAATGCCTTAGCAGATCCGCTGTCCATCTGTTTGTAAATTGGTAGTGCTTTAGCAGACCCGCTAGCATTTCTATACTATTATGAAGTACTCCAGCATTGTTTAGTTACCTTAAATTGTATTTTTAACTGTTGCATAAAATATTTATTTTGTTACTCTTGCACTAAACAGTATTACATCTGTGTGTTTTTATTCCTTTATTGTATTTTATTCATTGTGCCTTGAACTTGGGATTTGATGAAATTAAACTTCTATGATGAAGAAATGGCACATTCCTTGATTAATAAATGTTAAAATCCTTATATTTAGTAGGCAGTGGGTGTAATAATAATGGTAAATTCCTTGGTTAATAAATGTTAAACTCCTTATGTTTAGTAGGCAGTGGGTGTAATAATTCTATGATCTACAATAAAATAAATCTGCACAGATGAATACTCCATGTGTGTGTGATAAAGGACATAATGTCTGCAATGATTTTCCTGTATTCGACTTCTGTACGCTAGGGTTTGATGGATCAATGGTAATGACTTTGATTTTCACAGCTTCCATACCTCTGACTGTAGAGAACAGATTTGTCCCTTTCATTGACCTACAGTACCACATGTGTGTACACCTGCATATAAAGTGGATAGATCTACCCTTGGCATCAACTAAGAAAAGTTTAGTTGTCACACAGTGCAGTGTGTGTGTGTGTGTGTGTGTGTGTGTGTGTGTGTGTGTGTGTGTGTGTGTGTGTGTGTGTATGTGTGTGTGTGTGTGTGTGCGCGTGTGTGTGTGTGTGTGTGTGTGTGTGTGTGTGTGTGTGTGTGTGTGTGTGTGTGTGTGTGTGTGTGTGTGTGTGTGTGTGTGTGTGTGTGTGTGTGTGTGTGTGTGTGTGTGTGTGTGTGTGTGTGTGTGCGTGTGTGTGCGTGCGTGTGTGTGCGTGTGTGTGCGTGTGTGTGTGTGCGTGTGTGTGTGTATTTTGAGCTGGACATTCTTATCAATGTAAAAACTTTACTTTAGTTCCATATTACAGGGTAAAGAAGAGCAGTTCTACATTTGACAATGATGAATCCATGTTCATTTGCTGTACAGTGGTTGGGGTGGGGGGGGTCTACAAAAGGATATAGGATTATCAGTAGCAATAACCGAGCAGATCTCCACTTCAGTATACTAAAATATAGTAGAGAACAAACTGATTCTTAGTAAAAGTGTATAAATAACACTGATGTGTTTAATTTGTACAGAAAACCACTGTTTATTATTTTTCTTTTAAGAATCTATTTCTCCTTTGACTGAAGTAGAAATTAAAAGACTATGATCTTATTTCAGGTACCAGAAACATTTGATGATGTTGCTGTTGATTTTTCAATAGAAGAATGGAAGATGTTGAGCAAAGAAGAAAAGGAGCTACACCGGGAGGTGATGGTACAGAATTTTGAATACATGGTTTCAGTAGGTAAGGACAATTGTCCGAGAACTGGATATTGTAAAGGTGAGAGTAGAAAGAGCTGCATCAAGATGTGATGGTTCAGAACTATGATCACATGGTGTCACTAGGTAAGGATGGTAATATTCACAGGGAGGTCATGATTCAGAACTACGATCACATGGTGTCATTATGTAAGGATGGTGATATGCACAAGGAGGTGATGGTACAGAACTATGATCACATGGTGTCATTAGGTAAGGATGGTGATATGCACAAGGAGGTGATGGTACAGAACTATGATCACATGGTGTCATTAGGTAAGGATGGTGATATGCACAGGGAGGTGATGGTACAGAACTATGATCACATGTTGTCATTAGGTAAGGATGGTAATATTCACAAGGAGGTGATGGTGCAGAACTATGATCACATGGTGTCATTAGGTAAGGATGGTGATATGCACAAGGAGGTGATGGTGCAGAACTCTGATCAGATGGTCTCATTAGGTAAGGATGGTGATATACACAGGGAGATGATGGTGCAGAAGTCTGAGCAGATAATGTCGGTTTAGGAATATGGTCCCAGAAATGTATAATGTAAAGCTGTGAGTATGTCGCAGTAGATAGGAAGGGTGGACCTAGCGCTACATCAGGAGTGAGATAGTACAGACTATGCACACATTATCAGTAGATAAAGCCATTCCAGGGTTACACATAGAAGGGATGGTGCTGAACTGTGATTACATGGTGTCTCTGGGTATGTATGGTCATCCCAGAGCTACACAGGAAGGTGAAAGTACACAAGTGTGATTACATGGTGTGAGCAGTTAAAGTGGAAGGTTCCAGAGCTACACAGGAAGGTGATGGTATAGAATTATGATGCATGTATTGTAGTAGCTAATTTACATACTGGATCTGAACTGTAGTCATGTGGTATCATTAAGTAAGATGGAGGACTAGAAATAACACAGGGAGGTGAGGTGATGATTTAGAACTAATAGCACATTGTGTCCTTGTGTAAGAAAGATGTCCCAAATGCTAGTCAAGGATGTGGTGCTAAGAAAGTACCTGCACAGGTTGTTGCTAGGTAGAGTGGTGTCAGACATGACACATTTCCTGTGGTGCACATTTAATTTTCAGTTTATTGTGCTGTATGATCTTTCCATAAGGAACTTGTATGGTCATCGGTAGAAGTCTCCGTGCTTACTTTCCCTTATCATTGACATATAGTATGTCTCCTAATCCACTGCCTCTGCCATCATTGAAGGTAGTCTGTGTAACTGAACAGGTCTCCTCATTTTATATGTGGAAGCAGAGATTTACAACTTTCAGGTGTATTATTATGTTTTTAGATATGGATTTGTGTCAGGGTTTGGAATTTGACAAAGACTGATGTTTAGAGGTGGTGGTTGAGTGGAGAGTGATCATTGCCCAGGCTAGTGTTGGAAAGTCAGAGTTACCTCCATTTTAATTTTTCTTCCTCCTGAAGGGTCTGGTGATATAGTACATTCAGTCCCAAATACTCCTGCATATGTAGCACATGCTTACATTTGCAGTAACAGCTGGGGACTCCTACATTGGCAGTCCCAATACCCAAATGAAGTCCTGGACCCAGGTCCTTGGCACCTCATCCAACAGTCAAACCTGTGAAAAACTGTGGGGTGAAAACTTACAATTTTAAGAAATCTGTTATGTTGAGTGTGATGTTGTGAGGTATTGCCAGCTATTGCAGGAGAAGTAGGGCAGTGCATATGTAATGTATGCCAGCACAGCAAGCTTGAATTTTGTAAATAATTGTATGTCATTTGTATATCAAACTGATTTGTAGAGATGCTTGTGTTGAAAATGTATTTGTAAAGTTGCTTGTGTTAAACAAATGTGCCAACAGTGGGTCCTGGCTGTAACTGATTAAATGTATATGTTTTAACAGAGGATGCCGGAAGAGAAGAGGTTAATCTCAGTGCAACTAACTTTGTAAATAACCTGAAATTAAATTACCTGGCCTAGGTCATAAATATTGTATCTTGCAGTTCTGATTGCAACCAGAGACAAAAGGTCTATACCAGAAAGCTTTCTGTATCGTCTTTGGGGTGAACTAATTGCTACTCTGGAAGGGTGGATGTTTGAAATTGTTTTATGACTTCCAGAAGCTGCAACAGATCTTAGCTACAACAGATTTCAGCAAAGCTCTATATTTGTTTATTATTGACACATATCTGCTAAATCCTGACGGTTTCTAGTAAGGGTGTAGTATGGGAACCAGACGTCAGATTACCAAATGTGTGTAATGTCATTCTGTAGAGCACTGAAATGATGCTTTAATATTAGGTGAGACTGAAGTCTCTTTGCACTCTGTTTTTGGAACCTGACAAGGAAGGAACACTCACCTACTTCATCTTGCTTTGCTCTAGTAAGTGACCAGGGAATAGCAATTCTTTAGATCAGTCAGGAAAATATAGTGACATTAGTTAAGTGCTGTTTTTCTTCTATATCTGTATGAATCTATTGTCTTATTTTAATATTTCCTGTGATTGAAACTCTGGTGTTTACTGTAAATAGGTATTTAGTATTTTCATGTTCTTATATTATTTATTATTAAATATATTTAAACTTTTCATTGTGAATGGTCTTTTAAAGAATATTTTAATCTCTGAGACTATATGCTTAGTGACAGTTGTGGCCATTCCTGAAAGCTTTGCTGTTGGTCAAACTACCATTTGTATTAGTATCAGTTGTACACAGTATAATTGGATACCCTTGCAAGAGCTATAGAGTAGCTGGCTGTGGAGTGTCTGGTGGCAGTAAATACCCTGTAGTCTGGGAAGAGGGGGCATAGCTAGCAAACCTGTGCCAACCTTTCCCAGGTGTGTGTGTGTGTGTGTGTGTGTGTGTGTGTGTGTGTGTGTGTGTGTGTTTTGTGTGTGTTAGCTGCTTGGAGCAGGGACACGAAGCACTGGTTTCGCAGAGAGTGTGCTGGAGAACTTGGCTTGGTCACGCAGCTGATGACTCAACTCTATAGTTGTGCCAGTGGGGAGTCTTGTTGGGGACCTGGAGGAAGACAGAGAGAGAGAAATCCAGGACCCCGGACTGAGTGTGTTCCATGTGTGCTCTTATGGGAAGTTGTGCTTCATGCAGACAGCTGTATCTGGAAATACTGTGTGTATCTATTTTCCTCACAGTGAACATTCCCCACAGGTGCCAGTGGTAAGAATTGAGGCTCCTTGATTACTGTTCCAGAGGAGGGACGTCACATTGAGGAAAAGTATAATCAGCTCAGAAAGTTGTAATACACCAGAGTAAGGGCAGTCCTCTCCCCAAAGGTAGCTAGGAGAGTGAAGACAGTACTCTCACCAACAGTAACTAGGAGAGTGAGGGCAGTACTCACACAAAACGTAACTAGGAGAGTGAGGACAATACTCTCACCAAAGGTAACTAGGAGAGTGAGGACAGTACTCTCAGGAAAGGTAACTAGGAGAGTGAGGGCAGTCCTTTCCCCATAGGTAACTAGGAGTTTGAGGACAGTACTCTCACCAAATGTAACTAGGAGAGTGAGGGCAGTACTCTCTCAAAAAGTAACTAGGTCAGAGTGAGGACAATACTCTCACCAAAGGTAACTAGGAGAGTGAGGACAGTACTCTCACCAAAGGTAACTAGGAGAGTGAGGGCAGTACTCTCCCAAAAGGTAACTAGGTCAGAGTGAGGACAGTACTCTCACCAAAGGTAAATAGGAGAGTGAGGGCAGTACTCTCCCCAAAGATAACTAAGGGAGTGAGGACAGTCCTCTCACCAAAGATAACCAGGAGAGTGAGGACAGTACTCTCACCAAAGGTAACCAGGAGAGTGAGGATGGTACTCTCACCAAAGGTAACCAGGAGAGTGAGGGCAGTACTCTTCAAAGGTAACCAAGAGAGTGAGGACAGTACTAACACCAAAGGTAACCAGGAGAGTGAGGACGGTACTCTCCCCAAAGTTGTGGTAAAGTGTCAGGCTCCACAGCACCCATTTTCTAGATTAGAGCAGAACCCATGCCAGCTACTTTTCCTGCAGCCCCAGCAAAACAAACCTACTTTAGAGGTGCTAGGAAGCACCATACAGGGTACATTAATTTTTAGTATAGCCACCATCCCAGAGGAGAGGATGTCTAGCAAAATAACCAGGAATCCCTTGGTCCTCCCCATGTAGGGCACCTCTTGAGTCTTTATGACCTTGACTATGTGCTTCCTTCTGGAGGCACTCAAGGGTCCATTTCCCTTCCACTTGCTGACTTGAAAGGCCATCACATGTGATCTGTTGATAAGGAACATAGTAGTCATATGGTAGCCCGTTCCAGTTCCAGTCCTGTCATCTTCCAGGCCACTTTTGCTCCCCCCCAACATGCCAGCCAGTCAAAGAACTGTGACATAAGCTACAGACCCAGGGCCTGCCAATCAAAGAGGCATCCAAGAGAACCCACCTGATCAGAAAGTTCATGGCGTTTAATTTGGTTTCTTTGTTAGTACAAAAAAGAGAAAGCACCTCAGGCGCATCCTCTGTTTGACTGGCCTAAGCTAGTATGTTGTAAAGGAGCCCTTGTGGAAAGTCTTGGTACAATCCATCCTTCCTTTTATATCTGACTGACACTGGGTGTTTTTTTTTTTACCTTCAGAATGTATACATGCACATCATGGATGCTAAGGAGTCCACAAAGTTATTTTGTTTCTTGGTAGAGGACTGCCACTTTCAGGTAAGATACTCCCATTTAGGTTCACCAAAGTCCCTGTGGTGTTCAAGAAGTGCCTAAGCAACTTGGACAGTGTGGAACTTGTACCACTCTACCCCAAAAATTCTCCTGAAAACCTTATGTCTGCAACTTCATCAGATCAGATTTGTAATACTGGACCACCCTCTCACCACTTCATGGACCACCAGACCTATGTCGACCACCTTTCTCTACTGCAGCTAACACACCACATCTTTCAGGATGTACCTACTTAAGGAAAACCCAATACCTTTCAAGCCTGTCTGTGGTTTGGTGTATGACTTATTGCACTGATCAATATTCTACAAAAACAAAGCTGTCTGAAAACCAGTCCTGACCTACAGCTTATGGGTAATAATCTCTAACCCACTGACCCTCCTAACCTTGACTCTCCCCGACACTTTGCTCTTATTGATGCTGTCAGCATCACAAACAAACTGTAGAAACATGACTGTCTTTCCATCTATAATCCTGAATTGTAGATATGTCTGAAACCTGGGTCAAAGATGACACACCAAACCTTAATAGTCCGGACATTGTGGATATGTCTGAAACCTGGGTCAAAGAAGACACACCAAACCTTAATCACTATATCCATGGAAACAATTATGCCTTCATTGCAAGGCCTGGGAATAGGCAAGGAAGTGGAATTTTCCTCCTTATTAAGGGCAACATAAACACCTCAATCAATGCACACAATTCTGCTTTTAAAGACTAAGACTCACCTTGGTTACAGCTCAAGATAAACCACAGTAAACCCTTCACTGTATTACATGCTGTGCCCCACATTCCATGCTTAGCAATTGTGAGAAGTTCAGATGCCTGATTAATCACACCCTACTTCAAACCATAAGGCAGTGTTATCATTCTAGAGGAATTTATTTTATGTACCACTCTTCTTAATCTATATAAAATATCTGCATTAGGCCTCTTGGCCAACCTGGGGCCAAGCCAGCCTCTTGACCAACCTAAGGCCAAGCTAGCCATACTTGAAAGAAACAGGCCTGATTTTAAATGCAGTAGTTATTCATTACTGGATCTCTTAATTACAAACTCCACACTAACATTTCTAAGGCACATGAGCACAGCCAGGAGTCAATCAGGTGTTTTAATTTTTGGTTTGAAGGCTTTTAATGTGATTGTTTGATTTAATGGAAGTGGTAATTTGTTTGTTTGGCAATGCAGCCGGAGTAGAGAGCATCTCTTGCAGCATCATTTGACTTTGCGGTGACGAAAAGTTTTTTCACTGGAGCATAAATTTGTGCAAACCAAACTCTGCCAGAGGAAGTTTTTTAGGGTGGGCCAGTTGTCAGGGTAATAGATAAAATTATGGGATCTTACTAGTTGGGTATAGATTAGATGTTGTAGTAATTCTGACCATTGTAGTTTTTTAACGTGAGACATTTGGTGAGATTTATATGAGAGGTTTATGGCAAATGTTGCTTCTTAGTTATAGCATGTCTGTACCTCTTTTGCTGTATGGTTTGCATGTTTGCAAATATTTCTGATGCATGTAAGAGTGTGGTAAGGGGGCAGGATTGGACAATGGTTTTTCCTTGTTGCATCACTTAGGTATAGGTTTGGCAGAAGTTCCATTTTTGGTGTTTTTTAATGATTTGCTGTACATGCTAATCAAATTTCAGATTTTCATCTCTGGTTATGCCTAGTAGTTTTTTATGAGTTATCTTTTCAATGGTAGTGTTATTGGCTAATGTAATATTAAAACAGTGTGTCAGGGCAGAATATTGTTTATGTGTGAATAACATTAATCTGCTTTCTTTACAATTTAAGAGCAAGCTTACACTGCTTAGTCAGGTTTTGAAAGAGGAAAAGGCTGCTTGAGTGACTGGAGTTTTGTAAGATTTTATGCAGTGCAAAGGTAGGTGGATTCAGGGTGTGCTGTACAATGGTGTTTAGTCTGGTAGATGAGTGGAACTTGTTTATTAAATTTATTATATAGATGGGGGCAAACATTGTATTATTTAAGATTTGTATTTCATTGATTATAAAAGGAAGAAAAATTATAAAATTATAGAATAAGATAGAAAAGTTTTTTGATAACAGTTTATATAAACTAATATAAGTATTTGTCATGATTTATTTAAATTTGTTGCAAAGATCACTTTTAATTTTGATACTCAATTAAACTAATTGTTAATTTATCAATTAGTTATGATATATAAAGAGCTCATATTGAAAGTTGTAATGTGATCCTTTGAAGGCGAATGGCCGAGGTACCAGATCGTTGAATAAAGAGCGTTGGTGGAATCTGACTGTTGGTGTGTTGCTGAATAGAACTTCTTGGCTTTGTATGTTTCTGTTGTTGGAATTCGTTTTTTCAGTCAAATTTCCACTTGCCTTTTTTTGGACATTTACTTATTTTTCAACATGTCGCTTCGTAGCTCGAGCTCTGAACAGAGCGGTCCAGCTAGTTCATTCATGTTTTCAAATTTCCTGAGTGAGCGTGATAAAAGGTATTTGCATCTTGATCCCTGGAATATTGGAGGTAACAATACAGCTGCTGATGAACGTTTCAATGAACTGTCTAAACTGATGTCTAAGGAAATAGCAGTATATTTCGATACTCGTTTATTAGAGAAATATATTAGCCTTGGTATTACACCACGGGGTTTGCGGGTAGAGAAATTGCCAGCTACCCCTTTTTCTGAGGATGAAACAGATCTATTTAATGAGTGGAAACAAGTGTCATTATCTTGTACTATCGGTTGGCTTAAGATATTAATTAAGCGCAACCAACGCAACCATGAAAAAATTAAAAGTGAAATCATGACCTTACAGAATAGCTTGGCAACAGAACTGAATTATGATATCCAAATGTCAGCATTGAATGACAAAATTAATAAATTAGAAATGGACATTGTGCAGCGCAAAAGAAATAAGCTGATCCGTGACATTAAAGATTATGAAACCGGCGTTTTGTTCAATTGGCAACGTGAACCCACACGTAAGACCCGTAATAGGTCAAGGGGCAGGACTTGGAGCAGCAGCTCTAAACGCAGAGGTTTATCAGCGTCTTCGGCTTCATCAACGGAGGGTAATACTTCTAAAAATGTTTCTTTTGCTGAAACAACAACGGCGGTGAGCAGAACTGTAAATCGTGAGGTCACTTCAGGGTCTGGTAGCTGCAACAGTGACAACTTTCAAACTGACGATTACAGCAAGGGAAGAAATGGGAGGAACGGAGGGAAGGGAAGAAATAAACTTAAATGAAGGTTTGTCAACAGCAGTTTCTAACGGACTTCCTCTATATTGTGTTAACCTGTCTAACTTAGTAATGAGTTCTGATATGCAGAGTGTATTACACAAGGGAAGTAAGTTTGTTCCTACATTCTTCCCATCATTAGCTGATATTTATTTTGATGTTAAACGGTTCATTAGAAAATTGTTATTAAGAGTTCATTTTTTTAAAAAGGAAAGATCTAATATGTGCACTGCTATTATTAATGAACAATCTAGTGATTCAGAAATAGATGATGATTTATGCAATTTGTCTATTTACAACTATGAGTTAGAACCTAATTTATTGGATGTTAACAATGACTTATCCAGTGATGAAAATGTTGAAAATGTTGACTTTTGTACCGGATATGGTAGGTTAATATTACCTGAACTTAAAAGGGTAAATACCTTCATGCCTTACATTTCTGTACCTGCAATTTCAACCTTTCAAAAGGTTCTCTTAAGGGAAGTTGAAGCATTATTTAGTGAATTTTGCAAAAATAAGAAATGTTTTAACTTAAATAAGAATGAATGGCAAGCTTTAAAAGTTTTGAAATCAGTTAAAAATGAATATATTTTCAAACCTGCTGATAAGGGTGGTAATTGGGTCATAATGGACAGAATAAAATATTTGAATATGGTGAATAGACTGTTGTTGAATTCTGATGAATATAGAAAATTGGACAGTGACCCTATGTTGTCCTTTAATGATGAGCTGTTATTTTTACTTGAAAAAGTGAGCGTTTGGGTTTTTACGCACCGATGTTAAAAAATTGTATGTCCAAAAACCAGTAACACCGATTATGTATGCACTGCCTAAAATTCATAAAAATTTGGAAGAACCTCCAGGTAGACCTATTATTTCTGGGATAGGTTCTTTCTTGGAAAATGTTAACTTGTTTTTGGACTAGAACTGAAGACCTATTTATGTAAGATAACAGCTCACATAAGGAACACACAGGACTTGATTAATAATCTGGTGAATCTGAAATGGAACTTTGATTATTATTGGGTCACTGTAGATATTAAGTCTTTATACACCAATATTAACACCAAATGGGGTTTGGAATCTATATTAAACATGATGGGTGAGGGACCTAAAACTAGTTTTCTCATTACCCTTTTGGAGTTTTGTTTAACTCATAGCTATTTATGTTTCAATAACAGATATTACCTGCAAGTAAAGGGTACAGCAATGGGTGCAGCATATGCACCAGCATATGCCATCATATATATGGATTACTTTGAGAAAAAATACATTTACTCTACTAATTTTTTCAAGAACAAAGTAATCTTGTATAAACGTTTTATAGACGATTTAATTTTTATTTGCAAGGGAGATATTTGTGAATTTATGGATTTTTTTGAAATGTTAAATCAAAATGAACACAATTTACAATTTTCATATGAAACCAATAGAAATAAGATTAACTTTTTAGATCTAGTTTTGTTTGAGAGGGACAATAAAATTGAGTTTAAACCATTCAGGAAGGAAACCTCAGTGAATTTGTTCTTACATGCTACTAGTATGCATCCTCAGCATTTAATAAAGGCCCTACCATACGGGAATTCAAAAGAATTGGGATCATACCAGTGTTAAGGAGGATATAGATGGAGAATTAGATATAGTACTTAATAGACTATTGGATAGAGGATATGATTATAACACACTATTAGAATGTAGAGATAGTGTGATCAAGAACATAAAATTAGCTGATAGAAGGGAAAACATCATAACATATCCTGATAAAAGGGAAATTAGAGTAAAAAATAATGCTGAGAAAGTGTTTTTTATAACCAAATTTTCCCCTTTTTCTAATACATTAGTCTCATTAGTTAGAAAATTTTGGTACTTGATCTGTGGAGATGATAACATTGGTGAATTGTTTCCCAACCAAGTGAATTTTTCTTTCAGAAGGGGAAAGAATTTAAGAGAAATCTTGAATAATAATTTTGTAAAGCATATTATATCTACCCCTGTGAGGGTGGGCACTTTTGCTTGTGGTTCATGCAGTATATGCAATAGAGCAATCAATATTGATACTATTAATAATATATATCATACTTCTAAACATTTTTTCAATTGCAAATCTACTAGTGTAGTATACATAATAGGCTGTTCATGTAGGGACATTTGGTATGTAGGAGAAACTAAAAGGATGATCAAAACTAGGATCCTAGAACATCTTAAGGATATAAGAAACTTGAATGTCACCAGTCCTGTTGCTAAGCATTTTTTGGACGTTCATGATGGTTGCAGTAATAGTCTAAGATTTAGTGTACCGGGGAAACCTTTTATTCGCAAGGGAGATGATATAGTAGCTAAACTTTTAGAATTGGAAACAAGGATGATAATGAAATATAAAACTTTGAAACCATTTGGTCTCAATCAGGAGCTGGGTCTTTAATTATACTTTGGGAGAACAATTTTGCACATATTATGCATATTGTTATTTAATTTTAGTAACTTTGGGAATAATAAACAGATATATTATGTTATTATTTCATATTCATTTATATGGATACAATTTATGATAGGAAATTTATATAGGACAATAACTATTGTATTTCGTATATAATTATGTTTTTGGTATAATTTTTGTATATTTATACCAATGAATTTACATGTGCTTGTTGATCTACTGAAAGTGAATTATTTGGTTGAAAATAGTTTATATTGACTATAATAATATGTTATTATTTATTTATTTATTCATTTTGATGCAAAAATTATTTAAGATTTGTATTTCATTGATTATAAAAGGAAGAAAAATTATAAAATTATAGAATAAGATAGAAAAGTTTTTTGATAACAGTTTATATAAACTAATATAAGTATTTGTCATGATTTATTTAAATTTGTTGCAAAGATCACTTTAAATTTTGATACTCAATTAAACTAATTGTTAATTTATCAATTAGTTATGATATATAAAGAGCTCATATTGAAAGTTGTAATGTGATCCTTTGAAGGCGAATGGCCGAGGTACCAGATCGTTGAATAAAGAGCGTTGGTGGAATCTGACTGTTGGTGTGTTGCTGAATAGAACTTCTTGGCTTTGTATGTTTCTGTTGGGGGCAAACATTGAGCCTTAGGGGGACACCTACAAGAACTGGAAGGAAAGTTAAGAACAGTGTTGCCATTTAACAGCCTGTTGTCTGTTGCTGCGGTAGCTATTGAACCAAGATAGCATAGATTGGGAGAGGCCTAGGGTGGAGAGTTCTGTTAGTACTTTAGGATGCGAGACAGGATCAAATGCTTTAGATAAGACCAGGGGGATGGATGAAACTAAGTGACTAGCATTTCTATGATGATTGAGTTGATTGAATCTAGAAGGGTAGTTATGGTCCTTCTGACATGGATGGATGCTGTGTTGGGTCTGCAACAGGAGGAGCTGGCAGTGAGGTGCTTGAAGAGCTGTGCATAGGTTCATAGGTTCATACTAGGCTATCTGCCCTAGGGCATTTATAAGCCTAGCCAGAGTGTGTTTGGCTTTCGCTACCCATTTTAAATGAATTTTGCTATGCCCTTTTTCGAGATTAGTATACTGTGCCTCTGTCTAACAGTGACACAGAAGTGATACCCGGGGTAAACCTACGATCTCCCATCTACTCATCAAGATTCCTCTTGAAGAGAGTCAATGAGGGACTCTGCCTAACCTGGACTGGGATTTTATTCCAGAGTGAAGGGAGCCTCTGGGTTATGAATCTGTCCCTCCAGCATGTCCTATTTATTTCAGTGCTGAGGTTCAAGTCTCTCGAGCGTGTAGCTCGATGGGATTTGGATTTTCTGAGGTGCAGCATGTCCATTAATTCCGGGTTGGACATGGCTTTATACGTCAGGCACAGATCGCCTATGAGCAGGCGGTATGCCACTGAGTAGAGCTGGAGTTTCTTTAACCGGGTAGCATATGGCATCTGTTTGAGCCCTTTGATCCTCTTGGTGAGGTACTTTTGGGGTCTTTCCAGTTGCTGCAAGTGTCTGGTAAGGTACATCCCAAAAGGGGCATTGTACTCAATTATGGGCCTGATGAGGGATGAGTAAAGAGGCACAATGACCTCCCCTGATCTAGATGTGAATCCTTTCATGATTAGCTGGGCTATATAAAATGTTTTTCTAACCACTTTGGCCACGTGGTTTTCAAATGAGAGATTGCTATCAACTTGGGTCCCCAGGTCCCTAATTACTTCTTCCGTACTTAATGGATTACCACCTATGTGGTAATTTGTGGGCACTTTGTTTTTGCCAAAGGGGATGACTATACACTTTTTGGCGTTTAGCTTGAGGCCATGGCTCTGGCACCAGTTGTCTGTTTCTATGAGGCCCTTTTGTAGGATGCTTGTGTCGGCTGGAGAGTCGATTATGGTGCCTAGTTTGCAGTCATCTGTGAACTTGGTCAGCCACAGTCCTTCCGTGTTGGCCTGTACCTCTGAAAAATATATTCCGAACAAGAGAGATCCCAGGACTGAGCCTTGTGGGACGCCACTTGTAACTGGATTGGAGTCTGACATGGCTCCAGCAATTCTAACCATGTGGGTTCTGTCCTTGAGCCAGTTTGCAACCCATCTAGTGACATAGGGGTTTATATTTAAGCTGGTGAGCTTATCTATAATGCCCGAGTGGGGTATTGTATCGAAGGCTTTTGCGAGGTCCAGGTAGGCTGTGTGGACCACCTTCCCCTCGTCAGTGGCCTTGGTGACTGTTTCAAAGAAATCAACCAGGTTTAAGAGGCAGGATCTGCCCTTAACAAAGCCGAACTGGGTAGGATCCAGTGTCTGTAGGTCCCCAATATCTTTATTTATGAGGTCCATGATGATCCTTTCCATAGCTTTGCAGACCAAGCTAGTTAGGCTTATGGGGCGATAGTTTCCAGGATCCGTTGAGGCACCACCTTTGTGGAGAGGGACCACTGTTGCTGTATGCCACTCTTTGGGTACATATCCTGTAGTAAGGCTGAGATTGAGCAGTAGTTTTATGTTTGGGTTTAGCTCTTCTTGGAGTTCATGTAGGATGCAGCCCGGGACACCGTCTGGTCCCATTGATGCTGTGTTTTTTGCTTTGGAGAGGGCGGCTCTTACCGAGCATCTGAGATGTCAGGGGGGCAGCACTCTGCTGGGATAGATATTTGCCCTTTTGGTGGGGAGGGGGGGAGAAGTTTGCGCTGAACCTGTTAGCTAGGATGTTGACAATGTCTGTGGGTTCAGTGTATTTTTTGTCATTTTGGACTAATTCTGAGCATATCTGGGAATTCCCACCCAGGTCCCTAACATAACTAAAGAAAGCCTTGTGATTATCCTTAGTGTCCTGTGCAATTTTTCTCTCGAAGCTGGCCTTAGACGATTTTATGAGTGCCCATAGTTTTTGCTAATACTGATCAGAGATGCCTTCCCTTTTTGGGATTTTGCTCTATCATGTAGTAGCTTCCTCCTTCTATTGTATAGTTTGTTTATGGCTGGGGTCCACCAGACAGGACGCCTGCCTTTGGAGGATTGGGTCTTGGTTTTATTTGGGATTGCATGATCCATGCATTCCTGAAGGTGTTCATAGAATGTGTTTATAAAGGATTCTGCGGTCTGGGCCATATTTTCCACAGGCCTGGGGGCTTTGAAGGATTCCACCTCGGTTTTGAGGAGTGTGAAATTTGCTTTAGAGAAGTTTTTCACTGTGGTTTTCTGGGCAGGGAGTGGGGTCGGGATGTGAATATCCAGTGAGATTAGTTTATGGTCTGATCTTACCAGTGAGGGATACACTTCTGGTCTGGAGCATAGAGCCCCCATGTTGGTGATGATCAGGTCCAGTATGTTTTCCTCTCTTGTGGGAGTGGTAACAAGTTGTTCCATAGCATTTGAGTTTATAAATTCTAGGAACCTTTGGGCTAGGGTGTTGGAGCTAGAGTAATGCTCCCAGTCTATGTTTGGGTAGTTGAAGTTGCCCAATATAATGGTGTTTGGAGAGACCTTCACATTTTCCAGTGTTCTCAGGAAGGCCAAGTGGGGTTCCTGGGTTTGGGAGGGTGGTCTGTAGCAGGCTATAAACTGGAAGGCAGTTTTACCCACTGTTAGTTGCACATGGATAGTGTCTGATGCTTCGTGCTGTGCCACCAACCTGGAGGTGTGGGTATCCTTGACGAATATTGATACTCCCCCTCCTTTTGTGGTTCGGTCCAAGTTTTGGGGCCGAAAAGCATGGTATGAGGTATAACCTGGTAGTGCTGGGGTGCTCTCGGGAGCCTTGAACCAGGTTTCTGTTACTGCACAGATATCGATGTTCTCCATGCTAAGGAGAGTTTCGAGTGTGTGCATCTTGAGGTTTAGACTTCTGGCGTTGAGTAGCATTACTCTTAGTTTCTTATCCCTTGTGATACCTATGGAGGTGGGTTTGTCCTTTGAGCCTTGCCTAAAAAAAGGCACTATGGGGGTGGCAAGAGCCTTTGCCAATATCTGAAAGCCCAGGGGTGACAGGTGCAAGCCGTCCCTAGCAAAGCATTGTGGCTCATCGACCATGTCATCCCAGGCTGACAGGCATTGGATCCCCTTTGAATGACACCAATACTTAAGCCAATTGTTGAAATTGATCATCTTGTCTTCATATTGTGATATCATCATTCTTGGTGAGGGTAAGATGCTACTCAAGGTCAGGGTCATACCGGCCTGGGCTACATGCTCAGAGAGCTCCTCTATGTCTCTTTTCATGTAGTCCAGGGAGGTACAGCTCAGGTCATTCACACCAGCATGGACAATGACTGAGTCATATTTGTACTTGCCTTGGAGTGACCTGAGTGCTTGTGTTATCTGGCGGATCCTAGCGCCCGACAGGCAGCTCACTGTGACCTTCTCCTTGTTCAGCCTCGTGAGCAGGACGTCAGTGTGCCTGATGATAGAGTCACCTATTACAAGTGTATCAGGTGTGTTGTTTAGCCTTAAGGGCTGTGACTGTTCGGCACACTGGCTTTGTGAGCTATGTGTTGCATGTGTTTTGTTTTGGGGTAGCGGTTGCTTGGGTGTCTGCATTGGAGGTCTCTGCTGCTTAGGCAGATTTTTATTTAGAGCCTCCGAGTATGTTTTTGTGTGTTTATGTGTTTGGTTTGCTGTCGTGGTAGGTCTATGTGAGACTGGAATTGTAGTGAGTGTGGTTTCCTTCTCCTCCTGACTGGTTACGCCAGTACTGAGTTGAGAGAGCTTAGCCTCCAGTTTGGCTATATGGTTGCATCTCTCACATGTGTTGGAATTTGTTGGGAGGAGGAGAGGGTTGTCTGTGTACATGAGGCAGTTGTAACATTGCCTCAAGATTCCCAGATTCACCAGCTGGACCGGAGAGGAGATTGACAACTGACCTTTGGACATGCTAGAATAGTATTGGGAATTCCTTTATAATTGAAAAAAGGGCCAATGGGGAACAAGGTACTCAAGGGGAGTTTGTGAGGGTGTAGTGCTTTTAATTTTTTAGTGCTGACTTATATAATTGCTTTAGTGAGCAAGTGCCAGGCTTTAGAGTAGGAATAGGGTGTTTATTATGAGAACTAGATCAGTTCTAAGGGAAAAAGTGAAGAGCAGACTTTGTGGAGCCGAGAATGGTTTAAACCCAATTAAGCGGAGCTGCCTGATGCTGCGCTATGCGCAAAATTGCGCAAAGCCGCGCCAAAGCAGGTTAGCAGTCGCTCTTTTAGCCTCTCTGCTGCTAGCACCACTCTGCAGGACCACGAGGAGCTTGGCTGAGTAGTAACAAGCGCAAAAACCATGCCAAAGCGGGTTTTATACAGGGGGGACTTGAAAGAGCTAGAAACTGGCCCAAAACGGCCAATAGACTACCAGATTCTTGTGCTGGGAACACTCCTCCAGGGATAGATAGGCTGCTCTAAGCTCCCCACTGCCACTGATGAACAAAAAAGCCTCCCTTTATCCAAGAAAGGAAATGGTTAACACAGGAACATTCCAAAAGTCCAGAATACAGCAAAGCCTGTATTTGGACTACTCTAGGTCAGGAAAGTCATGAAACAAGGATAATATTTTTTTTTTCTTTTTTTCAACAAACAACAGGAAAATGCAATAAAGATGTAACACAGGCTAGCGCACTTGAGTGTGTAGCCTCAACAGGTAAATGCAACAAACAAGACAAACTTTAAAAGTGCAGGTGCAAAAACAACTTTAAACAGTTTAAAACAGTTCAAGAAGCAGAAATACTTGCAGTTTAGCTAGATCGGACAGTTGCCCAGGTAGCAGAAGGAAAAAAAAACACTTTTATCAGGTTAGCAGTCGCTCTTTTAGCCTCTCTGCTGCTAGCACCACTCTGCACCTTGCAAGACCACGAGCATGAATACATTTCTCTAGGATTTTTGATAAGGGAGATCATCTTGTGATAGGTCTGTATTTAGAGAATTCGTTGAATATTGTGATAGATCTGTATTTAGAGAATTCACCAAATTTCCACCTTTGTGAAGGATTATTTTATTTTATTTATTTTTATTTTTTTTATTTTACATTTGTTGACCGGGCTAGTCTAGCTGGATATATTTCCATTTTCAGTAGAGGCCCGGGGAGAAAAGCTCCACACAAAAACATAACAATGAGAGATAAACAGAGACATATTGTTAATAAACACATAGAAATACTAATAAAAAAGTATTAGTAAAAACCAATAGTAATAATAATAAGACCTAGTGACAAAGTTAACAAAAAAAAAAAAAAAAAAAAAAAAAAAAAAAAAAAAAAAATTATGATTTTTCCAGAGGGTTGGGACATGGCTCTCTGAAAAGGAATGGTTAATAAGTATGGTGACTGGGTAGGACAGTGAGTCTGCTGCCATTTTGATTTATTTATCTGGAAGGTTACCTGCAGCTATAGTTGTGGGTTTTAGATTTTGAATATGTTTTTGATTGTTGAGGTAGGTTCAGGTTTTAAGAAGAAGGATGTTGTTAGATTCATTTGACCAAGTAGGTGGTGAGGAAGCAGAAGAGAGATTATCACTGACAAGAACTAAAACTGTTTGGATGACATGGTTGTTGAACAGGATGGCAATATTGATGGTGATATTGTTAGCTGATGGTGTTGGTGTGGTTGTTTGACCAGGTTGGAGAAGAGTTTTCAGTGGTGTGTAAAAGAGCTTTTAGTTATTGTTGGTGTTTTTCCCGGAGGTTAGAACAGAAGATTTTTTTTATCTGTTTTTATACAAGATTTGATATGGTTTGAGATGTTTGAAGTTTTGCCAGTAGCTATGAGATTTGTTTTCTGACAGTTGTTTCAAAAATTGTCCATGATTAACATACATTGTGTGGTTTCTTTTGTTAATAAAGGTGCTGGTTTAGGTTTTTTCCTTTTTGTTCTAACATGAACAATGTCATTTTGTAAATTTAGAAATATTTTGTTAAATTCTGTGGCTCCTTCCTATAGAGGATTTTTCAGAATATCCCAGTTACATAGCTGAGGTTTGGAAATAAAAGGTTTGTATTAGGACTTTGCAAATTGCTTAGGTTGCATCCCTGCATATATTGTGGTTGTCTGTGGGTATTGTTTTACTACCTTATATCAAATGTTGGAAGGTGGTTACTGATAATGCCTGGTACTCACCCGCTGGTGGTTATATTGTTTAGAGATGAGATGAGAATCTTATCCAATACAGATTCACTACAGATATTTTTAAGTCTATTTGAGTACTGGTTAGTAGAGTGGGATCATAGACATTTATTATGTATGTGGGGTATCTGAGTGTATTAGTTGTCAGTCTGTGTTGAGGTTTCCCAGTGTGATTGTTTCATGACCTCTGCTGGTTATTGATCATATGTACAGGGCTGTTTAGCTTTAGCTGAGAGATGAGCATTTCTGTGTTAATGAAATGGTTGGGATGGGGTATCATTTCAAGGGTATTTCTGTAAAAATATTTGTCCCTCCAGCTTTTTTCCTCCTTGTCCTTGGGATGTTGTTGGAGAATGTGTTCATCTTTTATATCTGTAGTAGCAAATACGACAAGGGAACATAGGACAATGTCTGCATTCAAATGTGGTACTTTAGAGAGTGGGTTTACTATACACCAGCACCCTAATTAGATAACGAGGGTTCTCCAGCAGGGTATTAATGTACAAGTAATGTCCGCTGAAAAACGAGTCCGCCACTTCATGGCAGCATATCAAGCTGCAGTGGAGCTCGGACTGCTAAAAAAACTAATGCCCGCCATTATTTTTATACTTGCTAAGCAGCACTTTTGCTGTTTAGTGAGTGTTAAAAAAATAAACAGAAAGAAGAGTGTTTGTGTGTATGTGTGTGTGTGTGTGTGTGTGTGTGTGTGTGTGTGTGTGTGTGTGTGTGTGTGTGTGTGTGTGTGTGTGTGTGTGTGTGTGTGTGTGTGTGTGTGTGTGTGTGTGTATGTGTGTGTGTGTGTGCGTGTGTGCGTGTGTGTGTGTGTGTGTGTGTGTGTGTGTGTGTGTGTGTGCGTGTGTGTGCGTGTGTGTGTGTGTGTGTGTGTGTGTGTGTGTGTGTGTGTGTGTGTATGTGTGTGTGTGTGTGCGTGTGTGTGTGTGTGTGTGTGTGTGTGTGTGTGTGTGTGTGAGAGAGAAAGAGAGAGTGAGAGTAATCTTGTCTGAGTGAATACGTGTGCAAAAGCAGAAGTGACTGTGTATGAGGGAGAGAGAATGGGCTGTTCTGTAAAATTATCATGTTTTACTTACTTATTTCTTTTTTAAGTACTATATTATTTTTTTATATATTTCTGATGTAAAATGCTTCCTCCGACATCATTAACATATACTACAGAAAGTTTGAAACATTAGATGGAGGAACTATTTGACATCAAAAATATACAAAAAAAAAATAATATAGTACTAAAAATAAGTAAGTAAAACAATAATTTTAGAGACAGCCCATTCTCTATGGGCAATAATGCCCTCCAGGGTGTGTGTTAATATGTAATTAATGCCCTTCCAGGGGTGCAGAAGCCCTCCGCCTGTGGCGTCATGCCTCATAACACCCTTGGGCGGGCATTAATTACACATTAACACACACCCTGTTGGGCATTATTGCTTACATATTACTTCTAATTTTAACTATAGCCTGCTGTTCTGAATGCCCTCGTGGACTGTATGTCTAGTAACTACCTATGCACCTGTGAAGTTATCGCTGTATCACTACTTTACACATTCACTCTCAAAGTAACCTCTTCTAAAATTAAGCCCTTTGCTTTTCAGAACCCAGAAGAACATGCTAGCCTTTAACAATGATCAGTTTGATCTAACTGGTCGCATTTCTCCAACATAAAGGATCTCACGCACGCTACCAACACATTCACCAGTGTTCTTCCATACCTACAAAATAAACACTTCCCCAAGGTCATACAAGTTATCAGACCTACAAAGTATTATTGGATACTTAACAAATTACTGGCACAATTTAAGGTCATGGACATTGCATGACACCAGTGGAAAGCATGCTCTTAATCTGATAAATTAAAAAATGTACAGTTCTTAGACTTACTAGTCATGTATTAGCTAAGTTTCTATATGTCTGAAAGCTCCCCAAAAATCTCTGTTCTTGCTCCTTATCAAAGCCCTCTAGCAAACACATCCATCATCCACAACAGGAAATCTCTCCCCATATCAGACTTCCTCAAAGAGTTTTCAGGTCAACCCTTGTACTCATACTGTAAGGCGTGGACATCCCACCCAATGTCCTGTTCCATCTTCTTTTACACATCTCTTCTATGTCAACACTATTAAGACAAATGACATTAAAAGACTCACTGACCATATCCTGTCTTATGCTCTCAAAAGGCTTACATGGCCTATACCTTTGGTGAGTATATCTCTGAGAAGAACACATTGTACTTCTAAAACTCTTTTATAACTCACGTCTAACCCAAAATGTCATATTTGGTCTTTGGAAACCGGCTGTACTCAGACTAATTGCTGAGGCTCCAAACCAGTTTCTGACACTGCTTTCAGCAACATCTCCATTCTACTCATACTAACTGCACACACTGTGGATTATGTGAACACTTTCAAATCCCACAGTGCTGACACTGTGCATTATGTGACCACTTTCAAATCCCACAGTGCTGACACTGTGCATTATGTGACCACTTTTGAAATCCCACAGTGCTGACACTGTGCATTATCTGACCACTTTCAAATCCCACAGTGCTGACACTGTGCATTATGTGACCACTTTCAAATCCCAGAGTGCTGACACTGTGCATTATGTGACCACTTTCAAATCCCAGAGTGCTGACACTGTGGATTATGTGACCACTTTCAAATCCCACAGTGCTGACACTGTGAATTATGTGACCACTTTCAAATCCCACAGTGCTGACACTGTGCATTATGTGACCACTTTCAAATCATACAGTGCTGACACTGTGGGTTATGTGACCACTTTCAAATCCCAGAGTGCTAACACTGTGGATTATGTGACCACTTTCAAATCCCAGAGTGCTGACACTGTGGATTATGTGACCACTTTCAAATCCCAGAGTGCTGACACTGTGGATTATGTGACCACTTTCAAATCCCAGAGTGCTGACACTGTGCATTATGTGACCACTTTCAAATCCCAGAGTGCTGACACTGTGGATTATGTGGACACTTTCAAATCCCACAGTGCTGACACTGTGGATTATGTGACCACTTTCAAATCCCAGAGTGCTGACACTGTGGATTATGTGACCACTTTCAAATCCCAGAGTGCTGACACTGTGGATTATGTGACCACTTTCAAATCCCAGAGTGCTGTTCCCCCACCAGTACTGTTTCTGGTCTGGAAGAAGCACTATGAGAGCCACTTGCTCCTTCACTAAAGATATTCTCCAGGACGCAGATCTGAGTAAGACATTTGACTTGCTATAGCACCTTGTCCTACTTAACTCATTCATTCAAGCTGGTATCCTTAAGCCAGCTCTATCCCGACTCAAAAATGTTCTTACCAACAGGAACTTTTCAGTTCAAATTGAAAAGTTTTCATCATGCAATGACAGCCTTACTAAGGAGTATGCCAAGGTCCCGTTCTTTTTCATATTTTCTTCATTTTTATAAGTAATCTTCCAGCTGAACTAATGCAAATACCATAATACCTTAAACTAATGACATGGTGATCTACAGATCTAGTTTTACTGATGGTATGCTGATTTACAGATCTAGCCACATTGATGACATGATGATCTACAGGTCTGGCTACTCACACATCATACAAAAATATCTTTACGGAAGAGACTGCTGTCTGCCTGGTTATCAGTATAAAAAGGCAGTGATTTTTTCAGACACACACACACACACACACACACACACACACACACACACACACACACACACACACACACACACAAAATCACAAAAACAAAACACTATCTGCTCCCACTTGAACAGACTATACTTCTCTGCAAACATACTCTATTTTAAGCTAGCAGACATTTCAGATACTAAGGCTTTGGCTAGGTTGGCACTGCAATGTCTTCATGTAAAAAAAATAAAATCTAAAATCAGCTTGTCTCAAATGTCTGGAACACACAGAACTGTACTTAAGAATGCCTGTACCAAACTTGGCACTGTCCTTCCAGCTCTTCTGGTTAGTCTTCTCCAGAGATTATTCTTGTCAGTGCTTTTACCTGCTTTAGTATCTACCTCCATCTATATATTTTACTGATATGTTTAGCTGTTTCACTTCTCTCATGCACTGACTAATCATACCAGTGTCTATATCCCCATTCATGCACTGACTAATCGTACCCCCTGTGACGCCCCTGCACTGACCCAGTAATCAAGGAGCCTCAGTCTTCACCACTAGCACCAGTGAGGGACGTACACATTGAGTGGATGACAAGTGCACATACACAGTAAAGTACAATTTCCTTTAAGAGCAAACAGAGATCACAGTCAGTCTGGGGCTGGTTTCTCTCACTTTCTTCAGATCCCCAATAAAACTCCCCACTGGCACAGCTATAGGGTTGAGATCTCAGCCGAATGGCCAAGCCAAAATCACCAGCACCCTCTCTGTCCAACCAGTGCTTTGTGTCCCTGCCCAAGTAGCTGATGCACACACACTTTGAGATTTGATTTATATACAAACAGAAACACACACCTGAGAAAGGCTGGCACAGGTTTACTAGCTATGCCCCCTTCTGCCCAGATTATAAGGTAGTACCAGCTGCCACCAGCCACCCTTACTTATCAGCTACTATAAGGCCCTTACCTTACCAAAGGGTGTCAATGGTAAGTGTGACCAAGACTTTCAAGGCTATTGGAGTGGCCTATACAGTGTCACCAAATACATATGCAAGTAATCTAAGAGCTTACATGTCTCTAAACAAATCAGCCACAATTAAAAGGTTTAAATATATTTAATAATAAATAATAAAAGAACAAGACAATACTCAAACAACACAGTAACTGCAGAGTTCAGAATCACAGGAAATATTTTAAAACCGCATTGCAGGACAGTCTCAAATAAATACAGAAAACATTTAAACTAATCTTTGCTATATTCCTATTTATATCTAAAATATACTATACCCTAAACAACTTACTTACAGAGCAAGGCAGATGCTGAAGGGCTGAATTGATGTTTCTAGGTCCAAGACCAGATACAAAATCCACAGACTTTCTCTGAGAGAGTTTTTAAATTAATAATCAACATTACTGCTGGGTTAGCTTGGATGATATCACTCTTTGTCACCTGCCTTCACTTCCCAGGCTAACAGAAACTTAACAAAATTTTACATTTCTCTATGAAAAATACATATCTCTCAGATGTTTGCCTAGAACTGGAAGTCATAAAACAATTAACACTTTTACATTTGAAACCTAGTAATTATTTCTGTTTCAAAACAATAGAAAGAAACTTCTAGCTCTAAACATCCTGTCTCCTTACTGCAGTAACTTTATAGCACATCGCAAAACACTTTTAGTTTCAACTTATTTTCTTGAAGTTTTGCAAGTTAACTCTGTATGTTCCAGATTCTACTATTAAAACATACATTTGCACAGGTATATAGTTTATATACATTTCTGTTCTTTTCCAGTAGGGTACACTGTGGTTACATTTTAGCTCAGTACTTTACACACACTTCTGCACCTGTAGTTTAATATACACATAACATATAGTTCTCTTACATTTGTAAGACAAGCATATGACTCATATTAATATTCACAAATGACATAGAATTATTTATAAAAATCTAGCTAGCTGGGCTGGCAGCATAACAATTCTCTCTAAATCATATTAATATTTTCAAGTGACATATAATCATTTACAAAATTCCAGATAGCTGGACTGGCAGCATTTCACTGGTGTCACACCCCTGTCTGTATCCCCATTCATGTACTGACTAATCATATCCCTGTCTGTATCCCTACTGATGCACTGACTAATCATACCCCTGTCTGTATCCCGTCATGCACTGACTAATCATACCCCTCTCTGAATCCCCAGTCATGCACTGACTAATCATACCCCTGTCTGTATTCCCATTCACGTACTGACTAATCATATCCCTGTCTGTGTCCCCATTCATACACTGACTAATCGTACCCCTGTCTGTATCCCCATTCCAGTAACTGTCTTCCAGTGCATACTTTCAGCATTATCTCTAACTGCTAGTATTTCTCCTCATTTGATCAAACTGTCTAAATCAATACTTTCCTTTATGCAACTCCATGATACAGTCAAGGTATCTGGCATATCAACTTTTCTTTTTATAATTAATTTTAATTCATCTTTGATAGCATTCTACTAAATGTATGTAAATCTCTTCTTTATTTGTGAATTATATGTATAAAATGATTGCTCCCGTATGTACTACATGTAATTTAATTGTTGAACCTTTCTCTGTGGGCCTCCTTTATTTTTTATTTTTGCTGAGTCAGACTTCCCGGACAAAAAAAGACAAATAAGTGAAATGCTTGGAGAAGTGAAAGTGGAAACACTTAGGTGCACTGGCAGTGCAGCTGTGAACCCGAAGTCTGTGCTCAATATGAAGAAAGATTCATTTCCAATCATAGCTTGTAGTACTGGGGTTCTGTGTCACTACAAACAACTGGGGCTACACAGTCTGGGCAAAAATCCTGTCATTCCAGCTGACAGGAGAGGCACTGATGTATTTATGACTTGGAGAGAACTGATTATTTGGACGACGGCAAACTTATGAAAGAACTGCTAGCGAAAGCTGAAGTAACCTGTGAAGTTTGTATAATACTACTTCAACACTGACAGTCAAGATCACAGGTGTGCAATTTAAAGTGTTTTAAAACTTAAGCTTGAATATCTTGGCAACAGTAAAGTGAACATATAAGACATTTTATAAATAAATAGATTAAAAAAAACTTTGCATAGCAAGAAAATGGGTATTGCAGTTATCGTAAGCAGTCTGAAAAGCTAGTAACCTTAGAAGAATGAGCATTTGTTATTGACACAGTCTTTGAAATTGAATTGTCTGCTTCTAAGCCTAAAACTGTGCAAATGTGCCATCTGCTGTGAATAAATAGCACACAACGTGCTAACTTTTTTTCACGTGTTGGGAGGGTGAAATTGCTGAGCTCTGGCTGCTAATGCTGAAGAGAATGCTAAGGCAATGATGTTAAAGCTGAGATGTACACTACAAATGAAGTTATTCCTATGTAATATGATCAAATTACAACTAGGGTAATTGAATCAATGCTACACAATTGTGTTAAAATTAAACTAATAAAGTATACTGTATGTTAGAAGGAAGGGAGGTTCAAACTTTGCTGACAGCATGAATACCATTGTCTAGGCTCCCTTGGTGTGCAAGCTTAAGATTAGTAATAACCAAAAATTAGAAGTAATATACATTTGTGATGACAGAAAGGAGTATCCCATTATGCATGCAGATATTCAGACACATCTGGGAAAACTGTCACATTCTGACATTGTGTCACGTGATTTCATTCATGATGTAAATTATGGGGGGGTCGGCATAATGATTAAACTGTTTACCTTACAAACAAAAAAATGGGGTAATTGGCTAGGCTTAAAATGGCCCATAAGGGCAGTTAGTGTAGTACTAATCTATGAACCTATGAACCCATGTTATTAGGAAAGGATTTCCCCATTTTACAGCACTGTAGAAACTATGGGACTATGGAGAATGCATAGACACAATATGGCATAGATGCGGTGTGGCATACCACTACACTTAAGAGGTTGATCAGCGGCTTGATACACCCATTCACTGTAGGTTTGGGAAGGAACAATAGGTTCATAGGTTGGTACTAGGCTATCGGCCCTAGGGCCTATGCAAGCCTAGCCATAACAATTCCCTGGATATTTCTTCCGACAATATTTACTTCTCTGGGCCCCTGTCTAGCAGGGCGACTGACATGATCCCCGGGGTGAATTTCCTATCTCCCATCCAATCATCAAGGTTCCTTTTGAAGAGGGCCAATGAGGCGCTCTGCTTGACATGTATGGGCAGTCTATTCCAGAGTATGGGGAGTCTCTGGGTCAGGAACCTATCCCTCCAGCATGTTTTGTTCATTGTGATGACAAGGTTTAGATTCCTGGAGCGTGTGGCTCTGAGGGATTGGGATTCCTTTAAGTGAAGCATGTCCAACAGCTCAGGGTTTGACATGGCCTTGTATGTTAAGCAGAGATCGCCTCTGAGTAGACGATATGTCACAGAGTATAGCTGGAGTTTTTTTAGATGGTCAGCATATGGCATCTGCTTTAGGCCTGTGATTCTTGTAGTGAGGTACTTCTGTGGCCTTTCCAGCTGTTGCAGATGTCTTGTGAGGTACATACCAAACGGGGCATTATACTCTATAATGGGCCTAATGAGGGATGAGTACAGTGGGACAATGACCTCCTTTTTTCTGGATGAAAAGCCCTTAGTGATGAGGTGTGCCACATAGAAGGATTTCCTGACTGTTGTGGCGATGTGGTTATCGAAAGTGAGACCACTGTCCACCTGTGTCCCTAAGTCTGTCATCACACTTTCGATGTTTAGCGTCCTGCCACCTATGTGGTAATTCATGGGTACATGTTTTTTTTCCAAAGGGGATAACTATACATTTCTTGGCATTAAGCTTGAGCCCATGGCTCTGGCACCAGGCATCTGTTTCTGTAAGGCCTTTTTGTAGAATATCCACATCAAGGCAGTGATAGTCGTATAGAGATCCATAACCTAGACAAGGAGAAGCCGTTTGGTATAGAAACTCAAAAAAGGCCAGCATTTGGATATGCTTAGGTAATAAAAAGCATCTTGTCTCTATTTATTTTATTTTTTATTTATCCTTTGCTGACCAGGTTAGTCCCACTTGTTTAGTCGCCTGTTTTCAGGGGAGATCGAGGTGGTAGTTCTACTACTGGAGAAATTTAGTCAGGCCATCAGGAATTTCTCCTACTCTTTTTGATAGGTCCTGAGGAATCTCTTACATCCAGCTGAGCTACCACCAACTCACGCAGATGGGACCTCAGTTTAACATCTCATCCAAAGGATGACACACCCTGGAGTTCAGCACCCTCTTAATGCTGCACTGTAGTGTCAGCAATCCAATCACCTGGAGTGGGAAAAGGACACAAAGCCTTCCAGAACAAAAAGGGTGTGTGTACCTGATGCTGCATTGACATTGCAAAATATCCCCATTACTTTGTATTCCAGTTTCATGTTAAAAGATGATCTTTTATAAAGACAAGGAGAAAATCCTGTATCAGTTACTAATGCCAGATCTTATAGGCATGAGCAACAAAGCAATTGTAGTCATGTATCAGGAGTGTATATGGGGATGGACAAAGCTAAAGCAGAAATACTGCCCAGATTGTCCTGGACAGGCATAATAAAAGATATAGAAATGTCTGTGCTTCTTGTCCAGAATGCCAAAAACCTGTAACCCTTCGTGGATTTAGTAGTCATTTGATGCCAAAGTGTATGATCGAGCTGCCATTTGTATTTTGGCAGACATTGTGTGGCAAGAACTAAAACCTTGCACTAGGTAACAATACAGACTCCACTTTTTCCTCTTTACTGAGTCCAAGTCTAACCACATCCTTGTCTCACTCTTTGCTGTGTTGTAGTTCTGGCTCTTCAGAAGGGGAAGGTATCAGCAGAACTTAGCCAGGGCCTTGTGGTTATGTTAACCTGACATCTTCATTTATAGGCAACTTGTAGCTTTCCTGCTCTAAGAAAGGTAAAGGAGGATATGATGCACTAGATATGCTAGGAAACAAGTGTTGAAAAACGAACTTCCAAAACGAACCAAACACTTGAAGGAAATCAGGCTCTGCTCTTGGACACACAAGTTTTAATTAATCCACAACGGAGACAAACCACTTTTAACGCACATACAGACAATACGTTTTCGATTCAATGTCTTCTTTAGAAAGCAAAAATCAGAATGACACAGCCCATAAACCTCCCTCCTTTTATACTCAATGCTGGTTCAATAAACCAATTAATCCTATATTAACCCTTACCTTCCCAAAGAGGAATAACAATGTATATATATATATAGAATACACCTATTCCAATCCATTTATTAAGGTATATACATTCAACACCAAAATATATATATATATATATATATGAATTTAAATATTTTAGTAATTCAAAAAAGGGCTTATAAATATATTTCTAAGATGCATTATGTAAATATGTTTATTAAAAACAA
The DNA here is from genome assembly GCF_019279795.1 of Protopterus annectens. Lineage (NCBI taxonomy): Eukaryota > Metazoa > Chordata > Ceratodontiformes > Protopteridae > Protopterus > Protopterus annectens. The sequence goes on from NC_056745.1 coordinate 14,774,057, forward strand.
TTTTATTATACTTTTCAACATTAGACTTATACCTGTACTGGGCTAGAATATTCAGAACCCAATAATTAAAAACAGAATAGCGCCATCTGATGTTATAAAACATAAATTATCAACTTCTTTTAATAATTGTAAAAAACCTATAAACATCAATATTTAAAATTATATTATAATAAATACATTAAATAATTTAATACTTAATAACTATAGCAAATACTTAGAAAATCCATACAATGTGTAAACCCAAATAATACATTCCAAATAGTAACCTACATTACAATTTGCACATGGGGATTTTTTGTTCAAAATATGGAACATCCCAAAATATTGTGACAACGCATACCTACCAATGGGGAAATGTCATAAAATATTAAATATTAAATATATGTATAAATTAAATATTTAAAAATTAAATATTTAAAAATTGGATGTTTAAAAATACCTATATATATATATATATATATATATATATATATATATATATATATATATATATATATATATATATATATATATATATACACAAAAAAGTGTGCAGATATATTATATCAAAGGGCTAAAAATCCATTAAACATGAGCAAATTAAGACAAATATATATATATAATAATAATATGTAAATAAAGGGAACAACATAATTAAAATTATATGAATATAAAATTTAAATATCATTATTTATAGTATAAGCCCTATAATTTGGCTGCTCTCATTTTCAACACTGGAGTTATAGAAATTATATCATTGAGGCCTGGGGTCTTATTGGCTTCAAGTATTAATTGCCAAACCAATTCTTTATATTCAATAGAAGTCTCCCATAAGCCGTCTCTAATGTCCTTTTCAACCACTTCCAGCACAAAAAAATTAAAAATTGCTGTTGAACAAGTTAATTTATGCCTATATAGGGCATTATTCACACAATTTGTCCTAATCTCATAATTATGCTCATATATTCTATTCCTAAGTTTCCTTTCGGATTTACCTATATAGAAGGCATCACAAACTTTACACAGGGCAATATATACAATAACACTAGTCTCACAGTTGGCAAAACATTTACTCTCAATTACCATATCCCTGCTTTGTATAAAAATTACAATTACATTTTTTGTTAAAATGAATGTACATTGTGAACACCTGCCACATTTATATGTGCCTACCTTTCCATTTTTGACTTTTCGTACATGGCTTTTACTTTCAAAATATGCTTTCAAGCATCTACCTTTTCGATATGTGCATTTCAATGGTTGCTGGAACAGGCTCGTCAAGTCAGATATATCCCCAAATCTTGACCATTCATCTTCCAACATTTTCCTAATTTTGCCAGCTTGGGCACTATAGTCGATGACCAGATTACCTTCCATCTCTTTCCTTTTTTGTACTACTTTCATTTCACAAACTTTACCTAAACCTAAGATAGGTTTGAATTTATGTTCCCTGCCCTGCTTTATCTCTACTTCAATTGTGTTGATTAAATCTGTGGGATAATTTCTTTCTATAAACATTTTATGTAACAATAAGCATTCATCCTCAGAATCCTTGTCTCTAGAAATCATACGGCTGGCTCTTACTAACTGCCCCTTGATTACACCTTTTTCTGATAATAAGGGTGGGCACTATTATATGACAAATACGAATTTGAGAAGGTTTCTTTCCTAAAGATTTTTGAAAAGAAACCTGTATCCTCTTTACCAATGTATAAGTCCAAATATTTGAGAGCCACTTTATCCATCTGATAAGTAAATTTCAAAAAATCCGTGGACTGAGAAATATATTGAAAAAAAGCTTTGAAATCTTCCACAGAACCAATCCATAAAAAACACATATAATCTAAAAAGCGTTTGTATAATTTCCAACAATGCTTAAAAGATTAATTGATAATGTATTTATCCTCCCATGCTGCCAAAATAATGTTGGTATAGGTTGGAGCGTATCTAGCGCCCATAGCTATTCCTTGAATCTGTTTAAAGAATTCCCCTTCATAATAAATATAATTATTAGTAAGTACAATTTCCATTAAGGTAAGAATAAGATAAAAGTCATTATTATTATATATTCCATAATTTACTAGGGCTTCCTCAAACCATTTCATACCCTTTTCGTGTGGAATAGAGGAAAACAAATCAACAATATCAATAGTTATAAAAATAATTTCTTTGTCGAAAAGCTCAGGTGTTAAATTGACAAGTAATAACCATGAATCTTTAACTACTCCATTCCCAGATAGTGATAAGTCTTTCAGTTTCATATCTAACCACTTAGCGATGAGGGCTGTTACTGAATTAGCAGGGGCGACTATTGGTCTCATAGGTGGATTAAGAACACACTTATGAACTTTGGGTACACCAAAGATTGTCGGGGTCAATGGTTTCTCCACTTCTAGATATTTATACAACTGGATATCAATGGAGCCTTCTAATAACAAATCATTCAAGACCATCTTGATCTTCCTGTTACCTATATTAACCTCATTCAAGGATGCCCTCACATATTTAGTTTCGTTATTCAACAGTTCCGTCATCTTGGCTTCGTAGATGACTTGATCCATTATTACAGTCCCTCCACCTTTATCTGGTTTACATATTCTGATATTAGGGTCATTAGTTAACCTTCTGAGTAGCATATTTTCTTCTTTGGTCAAATTAAACCCGATTTTGTCTTTAGATAACTCAGCCCTAATTTTTCTTTCCATCAATGACTCAAAATTCTTCAACTGGGGGTGGAGGGGCAGGTTAAATGTACTCTTTCTTTTTAAATCACTATTTATTTTGCCAGAATTTTGATCTTGAAATAAAATTTCGAAGTTTTTCTTTCTCAAAAATAACTTTAAGTCGATCCAAATTCTAGTTACATCCGCTTTCCTATTAGGGACAAATTTGAAGCCCTTAGAGAATAAAGAGAAACAAATTTCATCAATATCCATATGACTATAATTGAAAATGTTATATCCTTTATATTTCCAAACACAGTCATCCACACAAGTAGGCCTGGTGAAAGTGTTGGTTTCAGGTGAAACTTGAAAACTTTCTACCAAAACTTCTGTCCTTTGTTGTAATTCTGATTGTAATTCTGATTCTGATGTACCATAGTCATTCCCCGACCTCGCCCCCTCCCCCCAGTCTGATAGTTTTTTTGAAAATTGTTATTTTGTTGGTAATTTCTAATTCTTTCAGACCTCCCAAGTTCAGGGAACTCAGTATAATTATCCATATCATTATATGCATCATTTTCATTCACAGATTCACTCATATTTTGTACTTTATCATTCCAACCATTATCATAGCCAAAAGAATTCTTAAAATTATATGGTCTAGGTTTGGGATAACAAACATTGTCCTTATATTCTTGGATATCCCTCTCCAATTTTTTACACTTCCTTTCATAAATATTCCTGATACTGTTTTCTATCCTTCTCAACATTTCAAAATACTTTTTTTGACTATCTTCAATAGAAAACAATAAATCATTTGTTATCCATGCATTCAAATCATCTATTTTACCTTGTAGAATACTCATTTCCCTTTCATTTTCTTTTACTAAAGCTTTCAAAATATTTAAACCACATGTATTAAAAATACTTAACAGTTCTTTATGTAATTCTCCCCCTTCTTTAACTTTATTTGGATATTTAAAAATTCTAAGTCCTTTGGGCACTATATCTAAACTAAGACATTCTTTTAAATACACATTTTCTAATTCAATATTTTAAAATCTGAACAGCAATTCATCTAATAACTTAACGTTAGAATCATATGTTAAATTATTATCACTTACATTCACCAGATGCGCTTTTTTATCCTTAAAACTGAATTTCATGTGCAAAACATCCTTTAAGTCTCTATTATGCCTCGGTGTTTTATTTTTAAAGTTCACTGAGGTTTCACTTGCATCTCGACGACTGCTGCCGTCTCCATTAACAGCTACCGGAGATTGGTTGCAATTTGTAGTTTTAGCCACTCTTTTGGAATTACCATCAGCTCGTCGCATCGAAGCTGGCTCTATTTCGACATCATTGATTGCTCCCCAAGGCAATGGAAGGTCTTTATCAGCTACGTGGGAACCTATCCCATCCTTCATTCTCCCACATGAAGGACCTGCTGCATTCTCTCCTAAAACGCCATTCTCCCTCCGTGAAAACATTTCCTGGTTGCATGGCAAATCAAACTGTGACGTCACGGATGGGTGGTACCTCTGCGAAAGCAGCTCAATGAGCTGAGTCAATTGGTCGGATAATCTATCCATCCTGTCTTTTTTGACATCACCTCCTGATGTGGATTTGGTTCCTGGCACGCCCTCCTCCAATTCCATAGTTTCAACGAACACTAGATATGCTAGGAAACAAGTGTTGAAAAACAAACTTCCAAAACGAACCAAACACTTGAAGGAAATCAGGCTCTGCTCTTGGACATACAAGTTTTAATTAATCCACAACGGAGACAAACCACTTTTAACGCACATACAGACAATACGTTTTCGATTCAATGTCTTCTTCAGAAAGCAAAAATCAGAATGACACAGCCCATAAACCTCCCTCCTTTTATACTCAATGCTGGTTCAATAAACCAATTAATCCTATATTAACCCTTACCTTCCCACAGAGGAATAACAATGTATATATATATATATATATATATATATATATATATATATATATATATATAGAATACACCTATTCCAATCCATTTATTAAGGTATATACATTCAACACCAAAATATATATATATATATATATATGAATTTAAATATTTTAGTAATTCAAAAAAGGGCTTATAAATATATCATATAGGATATGATGCAGGCAGACATCAAATTTCCATCAGATGTGTGAAGGTGACTTCACCATGGCCAAAAGGGAAGGGTGTCTGGTGCTGAACATCTGGCCAGGTGCCAGACTTCAGCCTGCTACAGAGTCCCCTAATGTGATGACTGCAACAGTGACCACACTTCAGTATCTAAAATTCTGTTAATTTGATGACACAGCCATGCTTATCTTGAACCACTAAGCTTCTAATCATTAGTATGCTTATGGCATAAGTATGGCTGCTCCCCACAGCTGCAAGCACTCTCTGTTCAGAAACAGCGCCATGTCTGGCATCTCCAGCTGCCAGCACACCCTGCCAGCATCAGTGCTAGGTGTGGCATCTACAGCTGCCAGATCACCCTTCCCAATATCAGTACCAGATATGGCATCTCCAGCTGCCAGTACACCCTGCCCAACAACAATACCAGGTGTGGCATCTTATGGCTGTCAGTACACTCTGCCGAATGACAGTATCAGGTGCTGCATCTGCAGTTTTCAGTACAGTCTGCCCAACAACAATACCAAATATGATATCTACAGCTCCCAGCATACTCTGCTCAACAACAGTGCCAGGTATGGCATCTAGAGCTGCCACCTCACCCAACCTGATATCAGTACCAGGTATGCATCTCCAGCTGCCAGTACACTTTGCCCAGCAACTGTGCCATGTATGGCATCTACAGCTGCTGGCACTCTGTACTTCTGGATGTCGGTACACTCTGCCCAATGACAGTACCAGGTATGGTATCTCCAGCTGCCAGCACATCCTGCCCAACAACAGTACCAAGTATGGCATCTACAGTGGCCAAGATACCCTGGCCAGTAACAATGCCAGGTATGGTATCTACAGCTGCCAGGATACCCTGCTCAGTAACAGTGTCAGGTAGGGTATCTACACCTATCAGGATACCCTGCCCAACAACAGTAGCAGGTATAGCATGTACACTTGCCAGGATACCCTGCCCAATGAAAGTACCAGGTATGGCATCTACACCTCCCAGGATGCCCTGCCCAATGACAGTGCCAGGTATGGTATCCATAGCTGCCAGGATACCCTGCCCAATGACAGTGCCAGGTGTGGTAGTTACAGCTGCCAGGATACCCTGCCCAATGACAGTGCCAGATATGTTGTGTACAGGTACCAGCACACTCAGACCAGTAACAGTGCCAGGTATGACATCTTTAGTTACAAGCACACCCTGCCCAGTAAAAGTGCCAGGTGCGACATCTATAGCTGCCACTGACTGCTAGTTAGGTTGAACTGAATGGCTATAATGTTTGTAACATAGTGTAACATATAATGTTTGTAACATAGTGGCAATAAGGCAAAAAGTACTTTTTTATTTATTTAAGGATTTTTGTTGGATGTTTGATTTTTGTATTTCCTTAATTATTTACGCAGGAGAGCTCAAGAAGAAGCCTTAACTGAGCTGTAAATAAAGACACAGCAGTTGCGCTCATATTTGCTCTGAATATTTTTGGATAGAAGGCATGCTTTGAAGAAAGGGTATTGGGCTTAATTTTTCTGATTGCCAGTTAGAGAGAAATTATTTATTTAATTGACATTTGTTGACTGGGTTTGTCCGACTGAGCCGAAGCCCGTTTTCAGCGGAGGCCTGGGGACAAAAGCTCCACAAATAAGTATGAGGTGCACAATGACAAAAGCTGAGATACATAATAACAGTAAAAAAATGATTAATGATGATACATGGACAAATCTGAGCGTAATTACAATCAGCATCATTAATGTCCTTCTGCACAATATTACAGACATTAATCACCACTATACTTCTGCAGGACTCCAGTACAATCTTTAATAGCCCTGATAGTAAAGTATTGATGTAGACTAGAGCTAGTTAGGTCTAGGTTAATGTACAGTTAAGAGTATATATAGAATAAAGAAAGGCTAGGAGAGAGAGAGAGGAGTATAGTAGGGGGAAGTCAGTCAATGAGGATGGTTACAATGACAGATCCAGGTATTGTTTAGGTAGTTGTTTGTAGCTGTTTTGAATTGATGTTGGTGATTGATATTTCAAATGTTCAGAAATGGATGGAAACCAGAATCTGTCCTGCAGAAGGAATGACAGTGCAGTTCTTGGTGTATTTGCATTTTATTGCATTAAACTTAGTTTAATAGTTGTATATTCATTCTAAGGAAACATGCTTTTATTTAGTTACCTAACATCTGGGTTAAGGGTGCTTTAGCATCTCATGATCTTCTGTGAACAAATCCCTTTAGCTAAGTGAGCAGATTAATTTACTATCATGTTATTATGGACAACATTTTCAATTGTCAAAAAGTGCAGATAGTGATAATAGTAATCTAAAATGGGACCTGGACTTGCCACACACACACACACACACACACACACACACACACACACACACACACACACACACACACACACACACACACACACACACACACACGTAGCGCTTGTTCTTGGGTCCTCTGGGATATGGTACTTCAGTATTCAGGGGTTTTTATCCTTGTGGATCCCGACATTTTAGTTTATCTATGTGACTAATTTGGGATGTTAGTGGTCAATATTATGATCTTCAATAACATGGTAGTAAACAGTTCAGGTTAACATGACTGAGTTATAATGATAAAGCTATGGTTTAATGACTAAAATGCTTATCAACTATTGTGTGCCTGATGGCTAGTAAAGACACTCCAAAAGATAATCACCAAATATGTAAAGCAATTGCTAAGCTTATTAGCAGTTGCCTTTTTATCTATCGACTCAGCAATACAGTACTGTACTGGACTACGGCTTTGAGAACATGAAGTCTGTTGTTAGGTCATGATTATAAGCCATTTAACTTCGTGGCTTGTGATAACACTGACACACTTCCTGATGGCAGCACTATCTACGGACTGAGACCAACAGTCTTCACAAGTGGCACAACCACTTTATTTTGATCGTGGAACTGGTGCCCATAAGAACAATGACAAGCAGTGAGCAGCAAACTGCAGATCGGTCTGTAGCACAAAATAGTGGGGAGACTGCAGGTATAGGGCAGTGCTTGGATGACCCTGCCATTCCACATTGCTGCATGAAAAGAGCCACCTGCCAATGAAGCATCAGAACCGGAGAACCACCTGCCAGTGAAGCATCAGAACTGGAGAACCACCTGCCAGTGAAGCATCAGAACTGGAGAACCACCTGCCAGTGAAGTGTCAGAAACAGAGAACCACCTGCCAAAGAATGCATGTTGCAGATATATTTGTGATGACGAAACAGGGACTTCATCATTATAATGACTGATACCGGCTTATAAGCTATAGATAAATAAAAATCAAAAACCCAAACCCAATAAGCACCTAAGAATGATTAACTATTTAACTAATCATTGTTCATCATTCTTATAATTCAGTGAATTGTTTATCATCTGTGTGGTTGACACCTGGTTTCTTTTCTGGAGTTGGCAGCCTTTTCTGTTAGTGGATTTCTTTGGTTCAGTAGTTTTTGGATTCTTTTTGTTTTCCACCTTTGTTGTTTAATGGTGTACCTCGGTGATGATGTTATTTCCAGTTTTTTTAGATCCATTGTTGGTTAAGAAATCAACAAGGGGCGGCAATGTCCTTAATGCGGTTTGGCTAAAGAATGACTTAGTAACCAGTTATTGTAGGATTGATTATGGACTTGTAGCTTTTAATCATTTATGTGGGAGCTGAAAAAGAAATAAGTAAGTTTGGTTTAAAGCATAATTCTTAAACATTGAAATATTATTAAGCAAACTTTTCAGCTTTTAATAATGTACTAGAAAATTGGAATTGTTAGGAAGCTATGGATGATAAAAAATGTACCAGCAAGCTTCAACATTTTGATGACTGTATAGTTTTTGTTATTGTTCATTGTGTTCTAAGGGCTAATGACATCGATTGTCTAAGTAAGTGTAAAGAATAATGGAGTGGTGGACTCAATTCACGAGTAGGAAGGTGAAAGCCCACTGGCAAAGGTTTAAGCCAAATCCTAATATAATCAAAACAAAATATCAAATAATTAGAAATATGTTTAGAGATTTGCTAAGATCTACTAGAAGGAAATCTGAGTGTAAGATGGCAAACGTACACAACTGATGACAAAAAAGCTCTCTTTAAGTACAGAGAAAAGAGAAGTGTGAGAAGAGAGAGAAATGATAAGCATTTTATATAATACTTTTTCTTTGACAGCAGAATCCATTTTACTTCAAAATGGCTTCTGATAGCATAGGGTCATAGGATCATAGGAGGTTACTAGGCTAATGACCCTAAGGCCCTTGCAAGCCTTGCCAAGTTTTACCCTTATTTCCGTGATCAGCCCTGTCCAAGAGGGACACAGGCAGAACCCCTGGGGTGAACTTACGGTTACCCATCCAATCGTCCAGATTCCATTTGAAGAGGGCTAATGAGGTGCTCTGCTTGACATGAAGCAGGAGTCTGTTCCAAAGGAGAGGTAACATCTGGAAGAGAAATCTGTCCCTCCAGCAGGTTCTATTAATGTCACATACCAGGTTAAGGCCATTAGAGTGAGTAACCCATGTACCATTTGACTTACAGATATGCAGCATTTCCAATAAAGCATGGTCAAAGATTGGCTTATATATATAAGGCAGAGATCACCTCTGAGTAGTCTGTATGAAACAGAATAAAGTAACAGTGATTTCAGATGGTCGTCATAGGAGAGATGCTGAAGACCTTGAATTTTCCTTGTGAGGAACCTTTGTGGTCTCTCCAATAGCTGCAGGTACATACCAAAAGGGGTGCTGTACTCAATTATTGACCTGATGAGGGAAGAGTACAGGGTGGTTATAACTTTTTTTTTTCTGGAGGCAATGCTCTTACTTATGAAATGAGAAATACAGAATGCCTGTCTTACAACTGTGGAGACATGGTGATCAAAGGTAAGACTGCCATCAACCTGTGTGCCCAGGTCTTTCACCACTGAGTGTGTACTTAAGGTGTTGTTATTGATGTGGTAGTTAGTAGGAACATCACTCTTACTGAAAGGGAAGATAATACGTTTTTTTACGTTGAGTTTAAGGCCATGACTTGGTCATTTCTTTGTGTAAGACACTCTTGTAGGGTGTTGACATAGTTTGGAGTCTATGACCACTCCCAGTTTGTAGTCATCAGCAAACTTTGTCATCCACAGACCTTTAGTTTCAGCTTGCACTTCAGACAAATAGATTCCAAAGGCTTGTCTTGGCTTTTTTCACTGTCTTGACACTTCCTGGTACCATCATGGAAAATATGAATTTATGCCTAATAAGAGAAAGCCTAAATAATGATTGTGCAGTTTCTTAGTAAGCAAAACAATGTTCTACAATACCTCAGATTTCATTTGCCGCTCTTCAAGATGGTCGGGATTGTGAATTCTCGAGCTCCATCGCAGTTGTGAGTGATTATATTTTTCTTTAATCAAAGTATTTTTCTCCCTTTCAACTCTATTTAACTTTTATATATATATATATATATATATATATATATATATATATATATATATATATATATATGCTGTGTCTTTCAGATTATCCCGGTTAGGGGTCGCCACAGCGGAACTCCGGTCCGCTAATGTTTGGTACTGGATTTTTATGTGCCGAGTTACCAGCCCTGACGTACAACCTTTAACGAAGGCATGCCCATTCACGCATGCCTCCACACAGAAGACACTCTAGCTGAGAATTGAGTGGGACAATGTCTTGCTGTGAGGCGACAATGCTACCGCAGCACCACTACCACGGGTACATATATATAAAACTTTTTTATATATATATGGTCGAGATTTCATAAAGTCGAACACCATATGGCCGAGACCATATGATCGACTTTTGAAATGTCGACCATGTTAAAAAAAATAAAAAACACAACAATCACTTACCTTCACATTGCTAGAAGGGGGGCAAGCCACTCTGCACCCCCCATTGGGGGGTCTGCCCCCCACATCCCCAGAACTTAAATATACCAACTCCGAGATTGCACTATAGCGCGGAGGATAGAAATCTCTCCATTATGCACTGTACGGAGATGCCCATTCCGCATGGTCGACATTTCGAAAGTCGATCATATGGTCTCAGCTATATGGTCTTCAACTTTATGAAATGTCGACCATGTGAAGGGGACCCATATATGTATAAATATATATATATATATATATATATATATATATATATATATATATATATATATTTATATATATATATATATATATATATATATATATATATATATACGTTTATGTACCTTCCTTGCCTGTATTTTCCATAAGTTTTTGGTAATTAGTTTCTAAATAGTTTTGAGTTTCTCCTTCTCCTGTATACTTCAGGTGTACTTCTTAACTACCATTGCTGGTAGTTTTTCCTTCTTTACTTTCTTTAACTATATAAAAAAGTGTCTCTTAGTTTTTGTGCTTTAACTTTGTTCTGGTATGGCTAATAAATAAACTGGATTCAAAAATGCACTTCCTGTGGGCATAAGATTCCTAATTCTGATGCCCACAGGGAGTGTGTTTATTGTCTAGGCCCAGCACATCTGGATTCCTCATGTGCTGTTTGTGTGGCCTTCAGTCAAAGGGATATTAGCGATCAGAGGAACAAACTTATTTTAAAAGATCTCTTCCCTGCTTCAGCTTCCTTCACAGGTACTTTTTCAGGGGCTCAAACCCCAACTAAAAAATCCAAGGAGCCCAGAGAGCACCGCAAGTGCTCGACTGCCTGGACTGTTCCACAGACTTTGGCTTCAGAACCTCCAAAAAGGTTCCAAAACTGTCAGATCCGAAGGCTTCAGATCTGAACAGTCCACCTCTATGTCGCCTCGGATCCGTGTTCCCAGATTCTACACAGAACCAGTGTTTCTGAGGTTAAGGTCACCGTTTCCACAGGAATCTCCCAGAAAGTCCTCTAGGGCACCCTCCACATCCTCTTCTGTTAGGTCCTCTCATAGTCTCTCTGAAGCGGTGGTGGATAGGATGATGAGGAAATTCCTCAGGACCCAGATCCAGATGGGAGTTTTGCCAGAGCCATCTTCCACTGGATCCATGAGCTACCAACCTGCTTTTCTTCCCATTGTTACTCCTTCTCAGATCCAACCACCCATTTTGGAGACCATGGATCCTAAGGTCCTGGGAGCCAACACGTCAGATCCGACAGTTCTTCCTACTTCAAGTGCCTCCCTGACAAATTTGACTCCAACACTGTTGGAGCATGATGGCTCTCAAATCTGAAACGATGGCTTCAGGTTCAAAGGACTGTCTTTGACTCTGAAGCTTTTGGAGCCATCGCTTCCCCTCAGAGCTTCACCATTTGATAGCTCAGCTCCAACTCCTCCCTCAGAGCAGGGGATCAGTGAGACTTAGGGGCTGTCTTCTTGAGTGTTTCAGCTCCAGAGGGATTTTCCTTGGTCTCTCCAGGTCCCTTTGCCTTTTTGGTGGTGGAGAGGGTTTTCTCCTAAATGAGAATAATGCCTACTCAACTGTCCTAGGATCCATATTCTGCTCCTTCTCTGGATCCTGTGTCTCAGCCTTCACATCTTCCACCTCAGGGACAACCAGCCCAGAAGAACTTCCAAACAGTTCCACCTATGGAGCTCCCTGTCTCTTCCGATACCTACCCGGAACATCCCACTGAGGAGGTTCCTCATTAGAGAACATGCAAGAGGAGGCACCAGGATTCCCTGCACAAATCTCTTACAGAAGACACCAACTTCAATGAGGGGAAGGGTCCCCTAGATTTTGATTGGACAATATCTCATTTGGAGACATCCTAGAGATCCTTGGTCAGAAAGGTGGTTGGTCTACCCAAAACCCTTCCCAGGAGGAATCAGTGTTTTTGGAAGGCTTTGGGTTTGTTCCATGTACATCTTGGGTTACTCCCCTCCTGCAGATGAGCTTATTGATCTCATCTCCCACAGGGTGTGGAAGGAACCGGACTCCATAGACCCTTTTCCAAAATGACCAAATAAGATACTTACTGCTCTTACAGATAGCACTGGACAAAAGGAATTCCCGTAGATGCCATAGTTCTTGTGGCAGCCACAAAGAAGGAGTTAGCAGAACAGCTCCACTGTCCATCCCCCTAACAGGGAGTCTAGGGATTTGGACAGATTTGGGAAGCAGGTCTATCCAGTAGTGACTTTCGCACTGCAATTGCTGATTTACGTGGCACACTTCACCAAATTACAGAGAGATTCATTAAAGGAACTCTAATTCTAATCCAGGGCTGACATCTGCAGAGGAACAGAAAACCTTTTCCTCGAAAATGGCCACACTACAGTTCATCTCAAATGTGTCCATGATTTTAATTTCACACGCTGCAGAGGGTACCTCAAGGGCAACTGGTTCATAGCCATAAGGAGACATGCCTGGATGCAGTTATGTGACGTTGCAGAACCTTTCAGTGCATCATTCATCAATGCTTCCTTTGATGGACAATCACTGTTTGGCCCAGCAGTGAAAAAGATTCTCTCCCAGAGTAAGCAGGATGGAAAAACCTTCTCTGCCATTGGAATTCACTTCTCTACCCCACAGAGACTCTTTTCTAAGAACCAGCATGGTGGTAAGAAAATATGGTTCAAGAAGTCTCAAGGTCCTTTTCAGGAGTCATACAGAGAATTTTACCCACAGAGGCAGAGAGGGAAATAATTATAATTGTAGATGCCGCCCGCATGGCAGAGGGGGTCCACAGATTAAAGGCTCTCGAGATTCTTTCTTGGACAGGTCCTTCCAGCACTCCTGAAAGGTTACCTAACTGTCCCTCTCCAGAGGCAGTCGGGAACACCTATCCTTGCACCAAGAATCCTTGCTAGCCATCTCAAATGATCTTTGGGTGTAAAGGATCATATCCAGAAGATACTTTATTCCCATTTTACAACTTCCAGCAAAACCAAAGAAAATTCTGCCAGATGTTCCACCCAATCAGAGGGAGTTAGCAGCTTAAGAAAATGCAAAAAGTTGCTAGACAAAAGAGTCATCCAGAAGATCCCACCAGACCAAACAGGATCCTGAATTTACTGAAGGTTCTCTTTAGTGCCAAAGAAAAAAGACGGGACCTGAGGCCATTTCTGGACCTAACTTACCTGAACCAATTCATAAAGAACTACAAATTCTGGGTGGTCATGGTCCAGTCCATTCTACCACTTCTTCAGAAGGATGACTGGTTGTGCTCAGTTGACCTTCAAGATATGTACTATCACCTCAAAATTAGCAGACGCTCACAAAGGTATCTCAGCTTCTGTCTGGGAGACAGTTATTACCATTTCAGAGTCCTGCCCTTTGGTCTCACCACAGCCCTCAGGGTGTTCACCAAATGCATGGCTGTAGTTGCGGCTCACCTGAGACTGCTTGGATTCAAAATGTTTCTGTATTTAGATGACAGGCTCCTGACTGCAACCAGGTATCTACTAATACAAGCCTGAGATTATCTGCTCCATCTAGCAACTGTACTGGGAATCACCAGCAACATGCAAAAATCTCATCTGCAGCCAGTTTGAGTGTTAGATGTCATAGGGTCTGTTTGGACACAGTCAGTTGTCCAGCTTTCCCAACTCAGAGCAGAATTCTTACATTGAGACCACATGTTATTTTATTTATTTATTTATTTATTTAACGTTTGTTTACCGGGAAAGTCCAATTTAGAATGAATCCAATTTTCAGCAGAGGCCTGGGGAGAAACAGTCCAGATGCATGTCTTTGTAACTTGGGAGGAAACCAGAGTACCCGGAGGAAATCCACACGAATGCAGGGAGGACATGCAGACTCCGCACAGAAGGCACCCCATCCAAGAATCATACTGGAGAACCTCTTGCTGTGAGGCAACAATGCTACTGCTGCACCACTGCACCATCCTTGCCATTACAACGCCCCCAGCAAGACTGATCCTCAAAGCATTAGGTTCGATGGCTGCCCCTATAACTTTTATTCCCACAGCTCACTTATGCATGAGAATCTTCCAATGGACTCTAGTGGTGCAGTGGTCCTTTCATCATTATCTCTTGAGTCATCCCATAAAATTGTCTCGAGTGTGCAGAAATTCTCTTCTTTGGTGGGTCCACTCTGAAGAAATTGAGCTAGGGCATCTGCTTATACTTCCTCCCCCCAGCGCCACATTGACCACGGAATCCTCCTAGTTGGGGTGGGGGGTGCATTTCTTGGGGCGGACAGTTCAAGGCATGTGGTCAATACAAGAGACCAATCTGCATATCGGAAATGAGAGTGGTGGTTCTAGTGTTGCAGACCTTTCAGAGTTTTCTGCATCTAGGGACTACTGCAATACAAACTGACAATGTCAGTAGTCTTGTACATCAACAAATGAGGGGACCAGATTGTGCCCCCTTTGTTGAGAAGCAATGAGGGTTTGGCAAAGTGTGATCTATTCCAAATGCTTTCTAGTAGCAATGCACATACTGGGGAAGTCCAACATTCTAGCAGACAAGCTTAGCAGGACCATCACCAAGCCTCATGAGTGATCTCTCAAAAAAATCAGTGGCAAACATGATCTTCCACAAGTGGCATCAACCTTGCTGTGACTTATTTGCATCTCCCTACAACAACAAATGCAACAGGTTCTTTGTTCTTATCCCACCTCAGGAACAGTCACTGAAAAATGCTCTAGTTCATGCTTGGCCCTCTGGTCTTCTTTACGCTTACCTTCCCCTACCTCAAACAAAAGATGAGTGAACCAGCATGAAGGTAAATCCAGTGATACACCAGCAGAGTCCAAAATGTAAGGAGAAATCACTGGAAACCAGGGCAGAGTGAGCTAAAATTCTTTAATAATTCCAAACAATTTTTCCAAGTGCACAGAGTGAACCAAAGTCCTTTAATGATTCCAAGCAGTTAATTAATGTAATTTTTATGCATACTAATGGATGTTTTTATCAATGTGGTTCTTATACACAAGCATATGTATTTATAAATATAATTTTTAAATGTGTATTTACAAGATTTTATCATAATATGTCATAATGTTTTTTCTTGGTATTTCTCCTTTAAATAGATTGACTTTTAATTGCCTATTAACTTAGACATGTGACATTTACACTGTATTTAAACCATATACTAGCCTTTGTTAGCTGATTTATGCACCTGAGGAAACCCTCTGGGTGAAAGTTTTTACTTATGTATCTTGAAATTGCCTGGAATCATTAAAGGACTTCAGTTCACTTTGTGCACCTGGAAAAAATCGTTTGGAATTATTAAAGAATTTTAGCTCACGCTGCCCTGGTTTCCACTGATTTATCTTTTCATTTTACCTTCCCCTACCTCTCAACCCCAAACTTCTTCAGAAAGCACTTTGGTTGAATAGCAGAGTGATCCTCATTGCTCCCTTTTGGCCTAGACAGGTGTGGTTCTCCTTCCTTTGGTCTCAACTAGTACGTCCTCCTTGGATGCTGGATCCCAGTCCAAACCTCCTATCTCATCCATCAGGACAAATTCATCCATATCTTGTGGGTCCTCCAGTTCTGATGAAGTGTGGACATTCTAGGCTTTACTCTCCAATTTGAAAAATTTTAATATCTTCCCATATAGCTTCTACTAGAAAAATCTACAAGAGTAAATGGAAACGATTCACTATCTGGGCTCATCAGAAACAATTAGATCCTTCAGTGCTCCAATCCCAACAGTACTGGACTTCCTTGCCTCAGTTTTCCAGGATGGTGCAAGTTTCTCACTATTATAGTTCGGTCAGAAGCCATCTCTCCAACTACCATATAGGGGATAATGTTTCCTCTGTATCATCATCTAAACTGTGTAAAGCATTCCTTAGGGGGTACCTTCTTACTTAGACCTCAAATAAAGAGCCCCACTCCACCTTGGAATTTCACCATGGTTTTACAAACCTTACTACCAAGGTGGATCTATGATTTATTTCTTGGAAAACTGTGTTTATGGTAGCTATAACCTCTGCAAGATGAGTACTGGAACTACGAGCACTATCTTCCAAACTTGGAAAGGAAAAAATACTTTACAAACTGAATAGACATAAAAAAGCAATTGGTGTGCCAAAAATACATATGGACATACAAGACCCCCTCCCATGCGAGCTTTGGTAGATGCATGTCAGTCTATAACTTATGCTAGCGCAAAACTTGTTGACTCCATCCTTAAAAAAAATGTGAAACAAGAACCAAAAATTAGCCGTGATTCTTGGTCCTTTCTAGAAGAGATTAATAAAATCAAGTTCACTCAAGAGAACAACTTCCTAACAGTAGACGTTTGCGATGTTTACAGTTCAATCCCACATGAGGAGGGGATAAAATTTGTTCTGGCTAGGATGCGTAGATTTGCAGCACCAGATAATGAAGTTAGAATAGTTGAGGAACTGTTGGGTATTATTTTATCCAACAACTACATCGTGTTTAATGACACGATTTATTTACAACTAGTAGGGGTAGCAATGGGCTCACCATGTGTTGCGAGTTTCGTCAACATGGTGATGGCTCATTGGGAACACACTTATTTATTCAACAACCCCAGTATAATGAACTTGATAGAACATTATACACGCTTCTTGGATGATATTTTTATAGTGATAAGAAGTGACGAAGCTTCAGCTACTAAAATCTTACAAGCAATGAACAACAGTACCAATTTCTTAAAATTTACATCAAATTTCAGTAAGGAAACTATAACATATTTAGACGTACTGTTGAAAAAAGATGTACTAAATGCGTACATAGCATCTATATATCGAAAATCAACTTACTGTAATGCATTTTTGCATTACAAAAGTGCACACCAATTCAGTACAAAAAAATCAGTTGTAAAAGGGCAGCTCGTAAGAGCAGCCAGAATGGTGACAACAAATGAAGATTTTTGCATTGAATGCCAGAACTTAACTGAAATGTTCTTGCAAAGAGGTTACCACACAGGTTTTGTTAATGAAGTGTTAATAGAAGTGTCACATAAATGTCAGACAGGTTTTTATAAACCAATACTTTGTCTATGTGGAACTAGCACCACTAGTACAGAAAAGGATGTAATTATGGAGGAGAGGGTAGTAACATCTACCACCCATACAAACATATTTTCAAGGGAAAGTGGTCAATACAATAGTAGTTTCACTGTAACGTTTAGTACTGGCACGGTTGAAATTAAGAAAATTATCAACAAAAACTGGAACCTGTTAAAAAATGAGATTGAATTAATTAATAAGATAGGCCACAGACCTATTGTTACTTACAAGAAGGATAAAAACTTAAAAAACTTAATAGAAACCCCTATAGTCAAGGTTGCAAGGACCCTGGGGTTGTTCAAATGTGAAAACTATAACTACTGTGGATCCATTGCAACTGGACAACATTTTTCTATAAGTAACCAGAAGTATTCCATCACAGGTAGATACAACTGTAACACTAAAATGGTGGTATACCTAGCTCAGTGCGTTCTCTGTCCTGTTTTCTATATAGGGAAAACAGATAGAAAGTTAAAAGAAAGACTCTATGAACACCTGTACGCTATTAGGAGGGGGAAAACAGAGAAAGCACTAGCTAGGCACATAGAAAATTCACCTAACCATAAATTCAAGTTTAAGGTTATAGACCAGATTAGTGAAAATGTACATGAAGGACCAGCGTCACTACTTTTAGAACAACTGGAGTTGTTATGGCAACTTCGATTAAATGCTAATCAGTTCCCAGGAATAAATGAAACATGCACTATTCTCCCTTACTTAAAATTAAAAAGTATGTGGAGATAATTTACCTAAATTAAGTGATGGGTTTAAGGGTTAGTCCCACACCTAAAGCATTTATTTATTTACAAAAGTTATATATTAAACATGGTTTTATTTTAACATGCTTTATATATTTTTTATTTTTAATACACCAGATATAAATAAATTTACTGTTGATTGAGCAGTGAAGGATGAAGGTTTTTTTACTTAGTGGGAGAATGTTTTATATTGTTCTTTAGTCAGGGCTTTTAACTCTGTATTTTTAACTATGGTAAAACTTTTATCAAGTGATGTGTTAATTGAACATTGTTAAGAGGTTTAATTCGTCAAATGACTAAATTGTTGAAATATTTGAGAGTGTCTATGAAGTTGATTCTTTTATCTGATGAAGTCCAGCCATTGCGCTGGACGAAAAGCTCTTAATAGAGTTTGTGGTGTTCCTACTATCTTCAAAACCACAGTATTTGATTTTTCACAAAGATAGAGTTACCTTACACACAAATCCTTCTTTTTTACCAAAAGTTGCTCTGAAAATAATATCAGTGGGTCTTCAATTTACCAGTTTTCTTCCCTAAATTTGGAGAATACACTGTTCATCTTCTCTGTGTACATAGATAACTGTGTTTATTACCTGGGCAGAACAATTCATTGTCGCCTCACAGCAAGATGTTGTCCCGTTCGATTCTGAGCTAGAGCGTCTTCTGTGTGGAGGCATGCGTGAATGGGCGTGCCTTCGTTGAAGCTTGTGCATCAGGGCTGGTAACTCGACACGTAAAAATCCACTACCAAACATTATCGGGCCGGAGTTCCGCTGTGGCGACCCCTAATCGGGATAAGCCGAAAGACACAACAACAACAATCTGGGCAGAACAAAAGCATTCAGAAAATCTGATAAACTATTTGTTTCCTTTTCTAAATTAGAATGGCCAGTCTCCAAGACTACCCTAGCCAAATGGATAACAGATTGCATTTGCTACGTCTACTCTTTAAAAGGTAATGCAATACCTAGACAGTTGAAGGCACAGTCAATCAGGTCAATGTCTACTTCAGCAGCTTTTTGGTCTAGAGTCTCTATTGATGATATTTTCACATCTGCCTCTTGGGCAAATACTCATACCTTTACTGCGCATT
>NC_056745.1:14798636-14903636 GCF_019279795.1 Protopterus annectens
TAGAACCAAAACATGGCTGGACTGTGTTGATGTTGCATGTATGTCTTTCCCATACTGTAGAACCGAAACATGGCTGGACTGTGTTGATGTTGCATATATGTCTTTCCCATACTGTAGAACCAAAGCATGGCTGGACTGTGTTGATGTTGCATATATGTCTTTCCCATACTGTAGAACCGAAACATGGCTGGACTGTGTTGATGTTGCATATATGTCTTTCCCATACTGTAGAACCAAAACATGGCTGGACTGTGTTGATGTTGCATATATGTCTTTCCCATACTGTAGAACCGAAACATGGCTGGACTGTGTTGATGTTGCATATATGTCTTTCCCATACTGTAGAACCAAGCCATAACATAAGGATATGCAAAAGGTGACTATTTTTGTTCTTTTAACAGGGAGACAGACACTGTTTTAAAACATGATTCATGTCTCTTTGCAAATATTTATCTTCTCAATTTATTGGGAACTGCTTTTTTGTCAACTCTGATAATTAAGCCTTGAGCACAACTTATTTTTCCTTGACAGAACAAATAAGATTAAATTTCTTTAGTTAGTCATGATTTTTGTCCAGGCCGTAGAAGTAAAGAAAGGCTGGGGGAAACCTCTAAAATATACATCATGTCATCCAGACTCCCATGGCTTTTGAGTCCCTAGAAGCCTCCAGACTGAGGTTAATTCTGTTATTTTCTCCACAGTTATTACACCGCAGTTTTGGTCACTTAGGGAGGAGTGAAAGGATGCAGGAAAAAATGAAGAACAAGAATGAATAGAAATTATTCTAATAATTTTAAGACATCATTTTGTTCAGGCCATCTTTGGCTCAAAAGGTTGCAAATAAAAAGCTGTAAAATGCAACACAGAAAATCTAGAACCCAGTGGCTTTGGGAGTGGGGGACAGAGAGAGCTGCTTACATTTGATTAGTTCCTCTGGTGTAATCTTGGCTATTTAAATATATTGAAAGAATGCAGGAAAAATCTTAAAAGTACAGTAAAGCATGAGAAAATAAGAAAAAAGTCATCTGAATGGTGTAAGACCAACATGGGGAAAGTAGGGAGCATGATGGGGGTATTTAGGGGGGTATTGGACAGCAGGGGGGCATGGAGTCCTTCCCCC
This sequence comes from Protopterus annectens, assembly GCF_019279795.1. NCBI lineage: Eukaryota > Metazoa > Chordata > Ceratodontiformes > Protopteridae > Protopterus > Protopterus annectens. The sequence goes on from NC_056745.1 coordinate 14,799,757, forward strand.
AGGGTTTCATTTCACCAATGGCCAGAGTTAAAATGTTTAATGCTGCCGGGGACTGCCCTAGTCAAGTACATCACACAGCTTCAAATGGCAAGAAGAGCAGCAGGGGGTTCAGGTACCAAAGCCGACTCACAGTTTACCCAGGAATTTATTCAATATAACACCCTTGTAAAAGTCTCTGATTCACCGGAGATGAAAACGCTTGGAATACTGTTTATACCTTTTGGATTTTTATGTGAGTACACCTTTCATGTGTTTCATTGTACACATTCCTGGGTAAACCGTGAGTTGGCTTTTGTACCTGAACCACTGCTGCTGTTTTTGCCATTTGGAGTTTGTGTTGCCTACTATGTTTTTACATCACACAGCTTATCAACAAGGTTTTTACTCTCCATAAAACATTTTATAACACTGTAAACTCTCTTTCGGCTTTTCCCGGTTAGGGGTCACCACAGCTGAACTCCGGTCCGCTTATATTGGCAGTGGATTTTACGGTGCCGAGTTGCCAGCCTGACGCACAACCTTCAACGAAGGCATGCCCATTCACGCTCGCACCTACCTACATGCCTTTAACATCACTCGACTAAACTAAATAAGAAAAAAAAACATGCAAGATGCTACACAATGATCCTTTTAACTGTACCTTTATTTAGTATTACATGTCAGACACCTGGTTGCATAACAGTGTTAAACATGCCCCTGCAGACACTCCTACACTCCTCAAGCTGTTTAAGTTTAGCTACTAGCTTTGTTCCTGACAAGTGCTGCACTAGCAGTGGCAAAGTCCCTCAAAATGGGTGGCTTTACAGCTGACCAGAGTAGTTAAAGTCCTATGAGTCTTACAACTGACCTGGGTAGTTAACGTCCTATCAGCCTTACAACTGACCTGGGTAGTTAACATCCTATCAGCCTTACAACTGATCTGGGTAGTTAAAGTCCTATGAGTCTTACAACTGACCTGGGTAGTTGACATCCTATCAGCCTTACAACTGACCTGTGTAATTAACATCCTATCAGCCTTACAACTAACCTGGGTAGTTAAAGTTCTACCAGCCTTACAAGCCACATCTACAAAACCATGGGGGAGTATTATAACTAACCTCAAAACTTCTTCAAAAGGGTTGCAGAATCTGTAGATGATGGCCATGCAGTGCATGTAGTGCATCTTGACCTGGTGAAGGAATTCAACACCATTCCCCATACTGATATAATACAAAAGCTAATTGCTTTAAAAATAAACCCATATGTGGTAAGACGGATAGCAAACTGTCTGAAAGACAAACCCCACACAGTGTGATCTGTAGATGCTTCATCAGTAAGTACAAAAAGTGACCAGTGGTGTACTTCGAGGTGCAATGCTGGAACATCTCCTTTTTGGCATTTACTTCTCTGATCTCCAAATGGCGAGCCAAGACCTCTGACTAACAAAGTTTGCAGATAACTGTAAACTGCAGGTGTTTGTTAAGTTGTCCTGTGACACCCAAACTCTTCTGAATGACCTCTCCTTAGTAAACCCTCGATGGACTGCAAATGACCGCAAACTAAATGATGAAAAATATAGCATCAGTTTTGGTAAACACCCTCTCTCCTCATCATACTGTATAACGGGTCTATATGACAGTATCGAATGGACTAAATAGCGAATGCTATTTAGTCAATATGATACTGTCGAAATGACAAAATAGCGAAGTCACGGAACATCAAATTTTTTCCCAGGAAAAAAAATTTGGTGGGCCGTTTTTGGGACTTTGCCATTTCCTCCACTTTGGTGCGATCTCGGAGTTGGTATATTTAAGTAGGGGTGTGTGTGTGGGAGGCACAGCCCCCCACATCGGGGGTGTGTGGGGGTGAAGCCCCCCCCCCACTTAAATTTGTGTTTAAGTTTTTTTTTTTTTTTTATGGAGCAGGGAATTTTTTCCCTGGGAAAAAATTCGCTGTTCCGTTTGTTCGCTATTATGTTGTTTAGATTTTATTGGTATGATGAAATAGCGTTTGCTATTTTCATTTTACGATAATATAATATAGATGCCTGTATAACTAACACACAACTACAAAATGAGAATGTTGTCAGGGACCTAGATACATGGCCTGATAGTGCCCTGTCATTTGACCATCATGTTACAACAGTTGTCAGGAAATTCTTTAATTTAGCCCACCTAATTGCCAAAGGAATATCCTCATGGTCTACAGAGGTAATCACTCCCTTATACTCAGTATTGATCAGGACAATTATTGAGTACAATGCCCCTTTTGGGGTATATATCTCAATTAGCAAAACCCTAAAGGTCCCTAACCAAAAAGATCACAGGCCTAAAGTTCCTGTGCTATGAAAAGATGCTGGAAGCTCTATCCCTTTATTCAGTGCCTTAAAAACTTTGAGGGGACATCTGTGTTGCTTGCTGTACCATTGCAGACCCAGTTGCCCCAGACCTCCTGTTTCTTCGCAAGTCCAATATTTCTCCCACTAGTAGAACCAGGGACCTAAATCTTCACCAACAGATAAATACTGCACAGTCAAGAAGCATGCTTATAAGGCAGCACCTCCCAAACCTTTGGAATAAACTTCTCCCAACATGATAAACAGTGAAATTCACTATCTTTGAACATAAGATAGTGACTGGATGGGTACCCACAAATTTACTCTAGGTTTTACTGCTATGACTCACCTGGACAAAGGAGGTGTTACCTGAGGGAGGGTACTAGCAAAGTGTGAATGGTCATAACTTTGTTGGCCTTGGAATATCTATTTATCCAAATGTTTTTTATGGCTTACTCCCATAGCTTGTCAGGAAATCTCTGCCTTTCTTCATAATGATTATGAATAGCATAAAGTGAGTGTGGGTGAGTGAATGAATGAATGAATGAATGAATGAATGAATGAATGAATACAGCAAAATGATTTCTACACTGGAAGTCAGTCCAGCTACAGTGAGTTACAGCTACTGTGACAAATTCTGATTACAACAGGCCATTAGACAATTGAGTCCAAACCTGTCCTGATACTCAGTGGGTGAAACAGTACACATGTAGGTCTGCACCAACTTATGGAAATTAAACGTACCTCTTAACTGTATGAAGGATGCATGTGAATTTAATGTACTTGTGTAAATTGTTATCTTTACTGCTGTTGGATTGTGGCTGACAGGGGTCAACAGACCAGCCCACTTACCTAGTAAACAAACCACAATCAATAAATAAACTGTCCAGAATTTTGCAAAACATCCCTAATTTTGCCTCATATTTTTGCTCTAAACCTTGTAAAATGTTTGATTTTCTGGTAAATCTCTCAGGATCATACCTCTCAACTTTCCAGAATTTCTCAAAATATCCAGATTTTTACCTCACATTTTTGATCTGTTCTTTATAAAATTTGTGGATGTGAAGTTGTTCAATCTCGCCTTCATTCTTACTGATGGGTTCGGAGCAGATCCTCGGCTCAGAGTCGGCCAATTTGCAAAGCTCGAGGTCTATAACAGCTCAAGGTCAAAGCCCTATCCCACAATGCACCACTACATTCCCCAGATCTAGTTTGCTGCTGCAGCTGATCGTGCGTTTCTCTACAGCTCAGGCCGTTAGAGAGATAAGTTTTCTATTTTGTGCTAAAATTTTCAGAATAATTCTATTTTTTCTTGTTAGTTAGTGTTTATATAGGCTTGTAGTTAGGACAGTTTGTCTGTTTACGGATTATATATCCTTTTTGACCTAAATCATCTCTCTAGTTGTTGGGCATTGGCCCCTGTTCTTCTTTCTGTGTTTAGCCGTTAGGCTTATTTGCCCTATTGTGATGAATGCACACAGTCTACCAGTTTTTGTTATGCCTCGAGCCACATACCACTGTGTATGTTTGATTATCTACCTCACTATATGCTGCTAATACTGTAACAATACAATATGCTTAAGAATAGGCCTTGCTCACTGATTACTGGTATAACTGAACTTTTGTTGACCTGTAAGTTGTTTGTCAGCTTAAAAGATGTTTACTGGAATATGGGGGATTCCAGTGAGGAACTATATCACAAGTTTGTGAGCTAACTGTTCTTTACAAAAGGGAAGTAAGGCATAAGACCAGACATTACGAGACTTGTTTACAACTTAGGAAAGGATCTGTACTTTTCTAAAATATTCCATCAACTCATGATGAGCTTGTAATGTCATATTTTCTACAATATTCCATAAACTCATGATAAGCTTGTGATCAATATGTCATTAGTTGAACCTATTGACCCTGTTGTTTGTTCAAGACTATAAAAAGCTCAAAGGCTAAAATGAAAATCATCATCATCCGGATTTGATCACAGCACTAGCCTGAACTGAGCATAAGAGCCATTTTGCCAGTGTCGGCCTTGCCTTGGCTGAACAGATAGCTGTACTGAATAGAACTGAAGTCTCCCTATCAGTGGCAAAGATGATTTTGTTTATGCATATGCTTGTAAGTACATGATTTATTAGTTTTTTTTCTGTTTACCTAGTAAGTTTTTGTTTAATAAATTGTTAAGTTTGAGCCTTGGTGTGTCGTGTCATTTCTAATTCTGTATTAACCTCAGACTTTAAAGTAACAGACTAGTTCATTTGGCGCAGCGAGCAGGGTCTGAGGTTTGCAGTGGAAATGTTACAACAACAATCAATGTTTTTTCCTTTTAAACATGTAGGCATAGGCAAGAAGAATATTGTGTCAGGCACCCCAAATAAGGTGGGTGTTGGTATTATAATGCTAGCACTGTTTGGAAAATGGGATCCTCTTGCTAAGGTGTTAAATCAAGTTTAACCCCCCTTCCCCAAAACCTTTGCAAGAAAGACCTAAGGCAGACCCTGATAGTCTAGTTAAAGCTTTATTGGAACTAAAATTGGATGATAAGGGGGAAAATGTAAAGGAAGGGGTGGGAGCAGCCATATGGCTGTTCTTTGAGGCAATTCAGGAATTAGACAGAGATGTAGAGAAACTAAAAGAAAAATTTTAGAGTTAGAAGAGCAATGTAAAGAACATGCTCATACACACAGAATGGATAGAGATGCCTTAAAAGGCAGATATGGCACTTGTCAAAGCAGGAGAGGAAGCTGAACACTGGAAATCTAATTCACTGACTTTAGCTAATTGAATAATTCAGCAGCATAGACAGCGGAATGAAAAAGAACGCTGCCCGCCCTCAAGGCCTCGGGTTCGTGCTTTGCTGTGTAAGGCAGAGTTTGACCCCGAGAAGTGGGAAGGTAATCTCCCCTCAACTGATGAGGGTGATAGTGATTTTGAAATAGTAAATTCCCCTTCAGTAGAGACACGCCCAGTTATTGAGAGAAAGGGACAGTATACTGGGTGAGCGGCGCCACAAAGATGGGTTGAGGTGCAGAGTTATACCCAAGCTGAATTATTAAATGTAATCCAACTCTATAAGCAAAAGCCAGGGGAAACTGTTTTAGCTTGGTTTCTTCAAGTTTGGGATACAGGAGGAAAAGCAGTGTCTCTAAATGCCGAAGAAATGCACCAATGTGCATGCTTGGTGTTTCACCCACAGTTAAAACAAATAGTAAATAATGTAAATCATGATGATCCCCAGGTGCGTACACTGGTGGTGTGGTTAGCCACGGCTTTCCAAGCTACTTGGCCTGATGCTACAGCAGTAGCTGATGAACATAAGCCTTGAAAAACAATAGCAGAGGCAATACAGCAGTTAAGAGAAATGGCTACGTTGGCTGCCATTTATTCATTGGAATTAGAGAATGGGGCAGTAGTGCTTCCAAAATGACCAGACGCACAAATAATGACCAGCAATATGAGGAGTAAATTGATTAAAAATGCACCGCAGTGGTGGAAAGGGCAGCGGATGGCTGCCTTGGCGGGCTGCGTAGGTCAGCAGATATGGGAAGTAATAGTCACTCTAAATCAAATGGCAGAATTAGTGGAAGAAAGAGAACAGAGAAGAGCTAGAAAAGCAAATGCAAAGAAACCAAAAGATAAATCTGGTGAAAAAGTTACAAGAAAGCAAATGTTTCTGGATCTATTAAGGTGGGGGGTAGAAGTTGCAGAAATAGATGGGATAGCTACTGAGGAATTATATAAAAAATGGAAGCAAAAACAAAAAGAGAAAGGCTCAGGCTCTGCAGGCAAAAAGCAACCCCCTACAAAACATCCAACCAGAAGTACCACTGAAGGGAAGGTAGGGTGGAATCAATTATATCCTGACATCCCTACTGATAAGGAGTTAGCACAGTGGCAAAAGGGGGAATTCAGTGATGAGAGAGATTGGGGAGAAAAGGAATGGAAAATCCCGGTTGAAAAAACAGAGACAAATTAACTAGTAGACGGGTCCCCAGTAGCTAGGAGTACAGTAAGAGCAATTACACCTGGGGGCCGACGCCCTTACGTACCTCTTCTATTTTTTGGAGGGGAGGGCCACAGCATGTAATGGCTCTGGTAGACACAGGATGAGAAATAACCATTTTTGCAGGCAACCCCCGTAAATTTCATGGACAATATGTAGAGATTGATGGTTATGGAGGGGCAAAAACACTAGGTACCAAAACCAAGGTTAAAATAGCTTTTGGGGATGGTATTCCTATTTACATTGAAGCAGTAATAGCTCCAGTACCTGAACACATTTTAGGAATAGATGTGTTAAAGGGTAGAACTTTAGAAACTACTGTAGGGCCATTTAGGTTTGCAGTGCAGCATTGTTCATTCAACACAGTTAAGGCTGTAGTCCGAGGCAATGCTAAGTGGGAACCACTTTATATTGCCACACATAAAACAATAGTAAACATCAGATAGTATCGTATTCCAGGTGGGCATGCTGAGATCACTGAAACGATCCAAGATCTGCTTCGGGTTGGCATACTTGAGCCAACTGTGAGTCCATTCAACAGTCCGGTGTGGCCGGTAAAGAAACCTGATGGGTCATGGCGGATGACTGTAGATTATTGAGGTCTGAACAAGGTGGCCCCACCTTTAGCGGCAGCTGTTCCAGATATTGTTATGATCGTGGAAAGATTGTCTTCATCTGCTGGGCCATATCATGCAGTTTTGAACTTAGCAAATGCTTTCTTCTCCATTCCAGTAGCAGAAGAAAACAGAGCCCAATCTGCTTTTACTTGGGAGGGGAGGCAGTACACCTTCCAAGTGTTACCACACGGATATCTGCACAGCCCTATCCTGTGTCATGGACTAGTGGCTAGAGATGTAGCCAAGTTACAGCTGGACAAAGTGACTGTTTATCATTACATTGATGACATAATGATTACCGGAGAGAAGTCTGATGTAGATATTGCATTAAAAACTATAATCCAACACCTTCAAAACAGAGGGTGGGCTATAAATGAAAATAAAACACAACAATGGACATCAGTAAAATTCCTGGGTATGATCTGGAATGGAGCTACAAAAAAATTCCTGCAGCTACATTAGAAAGTATTCAGAAAATTGCAGTCCCAAAGATGAAACAGCAGGCACAGGCCTTCTTGGGAGCAATGGGCTTTTGGAGGGCATTCGTACCTCACCTTATACTAATTTTGCAGCCCATTCACTATGTAACAAGCAACAAAATGTGACTTTCAGTGGGGTCCCAAGCAGCAAACAGCTTTCGAAGAAGCAGAAAAGGTCCTACAGCAGAGTGTGGGGCTGGGCCCAGTTGATCCACAGCAACCTTTTATCCTTGAAGTAACAGTTGCCAATAATGTTATGTCTTGGGGGTTGTGGCAGATGGATGACACTGGAAAAAAGAGACCCTTGGGATTTTGGTCCAAATCCCTGACTGGTGCGCAGGTGAGATATAGCCCCCTTGAGCAACATGTGCTGGCAGTGTAGACAGCATTGATTCATGTGGAAGGAATAACTAAACAACAAACAGTGACAGTTAAGATAGACTACCAAATCCAGGGGTGGTTACGAGATAATAATTTAATGAAAACTCTAATAGCACAGTCTTCGACTGTACAGAAATGGAAATGGTATTTGCAGGAAAGGGCCAATATTGTACCTGGAGTATCTCAAGTACAACAACAATTGGCTGGACTGGTAATTTTGGATGATACTGATGCGGTAGAGCAACAACGACACGAGCTTCCAAAGTCACCAATCATTGAAGCGTCACCATTTGATAATTTAGATGCAGAAAAACAGAAACATGCATGGTTTACTGATGGCTCTGCTAAAATTGGATCAAATGGCAGGACCTGGACTGCAGTGGCTTATTGCCCACGAACAGAGACTGTGTTATTTGACAAAGGTACTGCCAGTTCAAATAATCAGGCAGAATTACAAGCTGCTGCCCTGCTCATTGATAGATTATCACCTGGAGATACAGCGTACATCTATACTGACAGCTGGGCAGTTTTTAAAGGATTAACAACCTGGTTACCTGCCTGGCAACAACATAATTGAAAGATCCATGGCAGACCTCTGTGGGGAGGTTCAGAAGTTTAGCAACGGATTTGGGAAAAAAAAAGCTCAACAATGCAAAATCAGTGTTGGACATGTAGATGCCCATGCATCACTTGTGACAAATTAAAGGAGGCATAACCAGCAGGTAGATAAGATGGCCATGGTATGTGTTGCTGAAGATAAAACCAGAAGTGTTAGTATGGCAAGATGGGCCCATGATCGGACTGGGCACTTGGGAAGAGATGCAACAATAAAATGGGCACAAAGGCATGGTATGCAGTTGAATAAGGAAATAACTACAGATGTTATAAAGCAGTGTGAAATCTGCCAAAAAAATAAACAAAAGCAACTGCAAGCAGAAGCATGTGGACACATTCACCGAGGCAGTCGTTCAGCACAAATCTGGCAAATAGACTTTACTGGTCCTTTACCACTGGATCAAAATCAGTAATATTGCCTAACAATGGTGGACACTTATTCAGGATTACTAATGGTTTCTCCATGCAAAAAGGCAAACCAACAAGCAGTATTAAAAGGACTGAATAAATTATGTGTGACATATGGGATTCCCAGTAAAATCCAAAGTGACCAGGGCAGCCACTTTACCGGAGTGAAGGTTCAAGACTGGGCAAAGGAACATGGAGTTCGATGGGTGCTGCATATCCTATATCATCCACAAACTGCTGGTTTGATTAAAAGGTATAATGGGCTCCTTAAAAAACAAATCCGAAAGAATACAAGTGATAGAACGTTACGAGGCTGGGCAAAGGTATTAAAATTAGCTGTGAGCCAACTGAATAACAGACCTCAAAAGCATCAAGGAACCCCTTTGCAAATGCATATGAATGACATTCGGTCCAACTGTTGTATTTTAAAATTAGAAAAGCTGAACCCAAATGCCATGTACTCTCTTTTGACAAATACTGATCAAACTCGGTTCTGGCTATGCGCATTGACTGAACAAAGAGTGCCAGCACAAAATATAGTGTTAGTTGAGACAGGTTGGAAACTCTATCTCCTAAAAAATTGGCACTGGGGGCAAAAAGGACTATTAGGGGAAAATTGGGAGGTTTTTACATTATGGGATCCAGAACGAGAAGTGATAGTAAAGGCTATCAATTTAAATAACAAGACACAGATGATTCAAAAAGGACAACCTTTAGTAGAAATTTGTATGCATCAAGATGCTGTTATTTTGCTACAAGGCTGTGATACTAAACCAAGCAAATGGCTGGGAATGAAAGTTATAGTGACCATACCCAATCAGCCAAATGAACATGGGACTGTGATTTGTGATGGACCTGGTGATACTGTTTTAGTATTACTTGATTCTGCTAAACAACCATTGTACTTTCCTCTCCATAGATTATTGCCACTGTTTGGGAAGGTGCCAACCTTTACCGACGACAACACGTAGATGGGCCATATGACTGTCTTGATCCTATCCCTCTATTCGAGGAGGAAGATGTTGCAAATTTAATGGCGGACTGTGACTTTTATTAAAAATTGGGAAATGATCTATATGCGGTGACACCTAAACCTGCCTTAACTTGAAACATCACTCAGACGGAGAACATTACAACTGTATGTAGACTGAACTGTGATAGACATCCTGAAAAATGTGTTTCCAACCCTTTTGGAAGTTTATACCAAAGGCTAAATGAGTCGGGATTTCCACTAGCCAAGTCTCCATTAGATTCCTCCTGCATAGCTGAATTTCAAAGGGAAAATGACACAGCGGAAACCCTATCTCCGAGTTTGGAAATACATGCCATGGACAATAGTTCAACTGTATTTGATGATTTGGGACATGTGGTAAGGTATACAAGAGGATGTAAAACTGTAAGTAGTGCTAGAGTTATACAACGTATTAAAATAATAGTTAACATGACAGCAGTCGATATTACTACCAGCTATCCACATTGTAAAATTGTACAATTATGGCCGGTTAATTCCTTGCATATCAAATACAGACATTACAAATATAAAAGAAATAAACGTGATGTTACAGGTATTCTTGGTACTGCACTAGGTGCAGTCGGAACAGGGACTGGATTCTTAAACAGTGTAGATATAGATACCCTACGTAGCAAATTGAGCCGTTTGGGCACTGACCTAAATATGGCCTTTAAGCTACTATCAGATCATGATCCCAAACTGGGACAAAGAACTGTAGACAGTATTTTAACTCAAACTGTCTTGTGGAGTTGGATTGAACATACTAATACATATACAAAACAGATTTTAAATAACCTCACAGCAAAAGTAAATCAGACCTTTTGTATCCTATCTCAGTTGACTGCTAATCAGCAATATTTGCAATTCACTCAAACTTGGGGGGCTAAAAAGGCAGCCCATTGGCAAAGAAAACTGCAACTATACCATTGGTTAAAGACAATAGATTTTGCATGTGAAAATAAGTCTTGTATACTGATTTTTGACTATCTTGCTAGTAAAAAAGGAACAAAGCAGGTCTGTCTATTTGTTACATTGCCCTTCAATTTGAAAATAATTGGTGGGTACCTCAAATTGAGTCTACTTTGATTGATTATAGTGATTTACCCATTGATTTGGCAGGTTGTGAGACCTGGCCCCAGGGGTGGGTATGCATGATGGTGAAAAGGAAGCCTCACCCATGCTTACATAATGGAACTGGGGAATGCACCTGGCACAGGTATGTAGTAAATGGTACGGACATCTACCAACTAAATGATACCACTGTTTGTCTGATATCCTCCTGTAAATTAGCCTGGAGTTATGGGATAATCACAAATGGTGGAGCATACTGTAAAAGTAATATCCATGCAATCATTGATTTTTGTACTGGAGAACTTATTAGATTGACTAGATGGATGGACGTCACATTTAATGCTAGCATAGAACCATTACACTTTTAGATGGCCATCTCTAGTCCACCCGGACGTTCTACAGATTAAGCAGGAAGGACAAACAGCGTTGCAACTTTTAAATAAAACACTAAATGATGCGCATAAAACAGTGATTAAAATGATTAAAGACAAAGGTACCATTGTAAAAATTGCAAATGAAATACAGGATATAACTGTTTCGCACTGGTATGATATTTTTATGTGGTCATCTAAAGCTTCAGTGTGGTTTAATTTGTTGTTGCATCCTTGCTATTGACCACAATAGTTTCACCGTTATTTTGCTTAATATCATGCTGCATTTACTGTAAAGTGATGAGAAGGTACACACTGATGTTGTCAGTTTTAACTCTTATATGGGATACACAGCGTACGTTGCTCGATGCAAGGGGTGGCCTGTGAAGGATCCACATAGTCTACCAGTTTTTGTTATGCCTTGAGCCACATATCACTGTGTATGTTTAATTATTGCTAGATTGAATATTGCTAGATCTGACATGCCACTACCTCACTATATGCTGCTAATATTGTAACAATACAATATGCTTAAGAGCAGGCCTTGCTCACTGATTACTGGTATAACTGAACTTTTGTTGACCTGTAAGTTGTTTGTCAGCTTAAAAGATGTTTACCAGAATATGGGGGATTCCAATGAGGAACTATATCACAAGTTTGTGAGCTAACTGTTCTTTACAAAAGGGAAGTAAGGCATAAGACCAGACATTACGAGACTTGTTTACAACTTAGGAAAGGATCTGTAATTTTCTAAAATATTCCATCAACTCATGATGAGCTTGTAATATCATATTTTCTACAATATTCCATCAACTCACGATAAGCTTGTGATCAATATGTTATTAGTTGAACCTATTGACCCTGTTGTTTGTTCAACACTATAAAAAGCTCAAAGGCTAAAATGGAAATCATCATCATCCGGATTTGATCACAGCACTAGCCTGAACTGAGCATAAGAGCCATTTTGCCAGTGTTGGCCTTGCCTTGACTGAACAGATAGCTGTACTGAATAGAATTGAAGTCCCCCTGTCAGTGGCAAAGATGATTTTGTTTATGCATATGCTTGTAAGTACATGATTTATTAGTTTTCTTCTGTTTACCTAGTAAGTTTTTGTTTAATAAATTATTAAGTTTGAGCTTTGGTGTGTCTCTGTGTCATTTCTAATTCTAAATTAACCTCAGACTTTAAAGTAATGGACTAGTTCACCTATCCTTAGCCAAGTTAGGCTTTTGCAGTTTTCTGCAATTTTTTTGTTAGCCAGTTAGGCTCTTAGCTGTTTTTAAGCTGTTTTCTGTTATTTACCATAGCCTGTTAGGCTTATTCTGTGTTTGCAATAGACACTACGAAGCCACAGTAAGCTGCCTTTTTGTACTTGTAGCCAGTTAGGCTTAGTTTAATTTTCTGACAGTGTATTGTTGTTATCCTTGCTGACTTCTGTATTCTTGCTACTATGTCTGAGAAGGCAAAATCAGGGTTTAAAAGATGCCCTAAATGTAATCAGAAGATGTTGATAACTGATGGCCACTCCACATGTGTGTATTGCTTGGGTGAGGTCCATTTACAGGAGGTTTGCTCCATTTGTCATGGGTTCAGCTCTAGAGTTTTGGCTGAAAGGAAACATAACTTAGTGGAGCATGGATTGATTAAGCCTGCTTTCCGATCAGACATGGATTCTGCTCCGGGACAACCAAAACCTTCTTCACCAGCCTCTTCAAGTAGTTTGGGTCCGAAGGGCTCTTCAGTTCCGAAATCTTCTAAGAAAGCTCCTGTCTCGGCTCCATTGTCATCGGAACTGACTGTACAGGTAGTTGGTAGGAGCCGGTCCCCAGTCTTGGAACTGGTATCTCCTACCTTGAGATCCCCGATTTTGGGTTCACCTGCTCCATCGGTGGCTTCCTCTCGGGCTTCCAGACTCTCTAATTTGGACGTGGATTAAGTGGTATGGAGACTTTTACAGGATCCAGCTCTAGCTAAAATTCTGTTGGCTTTGACTCAAGCAGCTTCGAAACCGACAAAGTCCTCTCCTGCTGTTTCTGCTCCTCCTCCGACTCGAATCGAGGCATCGGAGCCGGCGGAGGCTATTCAGTCATTTGTGGAACTGTCGGTACCGGCACTCACTTCTGACTGTTGGTACCGACAACTCTGATGTCCTCTGCTCCGGCAGTAGAATCTGGGAGCTGACACTCTCCTGTCGGTTCTGGGGGGGGGTTGAACCGATACGTCGGTTCCGACTCTTCCCCTTGGGGCATCGGCACAAATGAGTTCAGCTCCTACCTCTGGCTTGGAGCCGGCAGTTCTGGTGCAGGAGGAGTCTTCAGTGTCTTCGGATGCAAGTGCTTCCTCACATCAGAGCTGTGATGCCTTCGATGTTATGAGGAGGGCTTTGTTCCCCTCGGACTGCCACAACCTCTGATATGGCCACCTCTTTCCAAAAGGTGCCTGAATCTTCTCCACTACCACAGATTCACCGTAAGTGTAGGGACCCAGAGCCTCAGGATGCCCCTTTGTGGGAACCCTGCTCTTCTGCGACCTCCCCAGAAATTCCCACTGAGGAGGTCCCTCAGAAGAGGTTATGTAAGAGGAGATATTTAGATCCCCCCAGGAATCCATCACATCGGACACCGATTTGGAGGAATTGGAAGGGTCCCCAAGATTCCCCTCTGAGCATATCTCCTTTGGGGATAGCCTTGAGATCCTTAAGCAGAGGGGTAACTCGCAGCCCCTAAACCTTACTGAGGATGAATTGGTGCTCCTGAAGGCTTTTGGGTCCCGACTGTCTACCTCTTGGGTGTCTCCACCCTTCGATGAGTTGATTGATCTTTTGTCTCAAAGGGCATGGGAGTCACCGGATTCTATGGAGCCTGTTCTTAGGAGGCCCAACAAATACATTTCAGCGCCTCACGATAAGTCCTTCTTATCTGAACCCATACCTTTTGATGCCATGGTGGTGGCGGCAGCCACTAAGAAAGAGATGGAGACTTCTACGCCTGCCCATCCTCCTAATAAAGAGTCTAGGATCATGGACAGATACGGGAAGCGCATGTTCAGTTCTACGACCTTTGCCTTTCGGTCATTGAACTATCTAACCCACTTCACAAGGCTTCAGAGAGATCTCCTGAAGGAGCTTGGAGATACTCTCCAGGGTGCAGTAGCCAATTCAGTGGCAGACAAAGTGATGTCTCAGCTTCCTACCCTCAATTCCATCGTAAACTCTTTCATGCATCTTGTGTCTTACGCAGCTGATGGAATGAGTAGGACAGCGGGTACAGGAATCGCTTTGCGAAGACATTCCTGGATGCGCTTATGTTCTTTTGCGGAACCTTTCAAGTCATCATTTGTGAATGCCCCCCTTTGATGGTTCTTCCTTGTTTGGACCAAAAGTTAGAGACCTTCACCAGATGTGAGCAAGACAGTAAGACTCTATCTGCCATAGGAGTCCATTTTTCTACCCCTACTAGACCTTATCCCAAAGGTCAATAGGGAGGGAAAATGTGGTTCCATAAGACTCAAGGAGCCTTTCTGAACTCACAATGTGAAGCCTCCTCCAGGGGCAGAGGGGGAGGCAATGGTGGAAGACAATGCCTACACGGCAGAGGGGGTCCACAGAACCAGGGTGACAGGGATCAGTTCCTTGGGAAGCCCTATCAGTGGTCCTGAAAGGAGGACCGACTGTCCTGCTCTGAAGGCAGGTGAGGAACGTTTCTCTTTGTACCTAGGTGCCTGGCTAAAAATCTCAGAAGACCGATGGGTACAAAACGTTATATCCAGAGGATATTCCATCCCCTTTCTCTCACAACCCAGACCAACAAAAGGAATCCCAGGCGTTTCACCCAGTTTATGGGATGTGACATCCATAGAAGTCAAAAAACTATTGCAAAAAAGAGTCATCCAGCCAGTCCCAGCAGACCAGCAAGGATCCGGAACTTACTCAAGATTCTTTTTAGCACCAAAGAGGACAGGGGACTGGAGACCTATTTTGGACCTCAGCACACTCAACAAGTATGTGGTAAAGGCGAAGTTCCAGATGGTCACGCTTCAGTCCATACTCCCATTCTTAGGGAGGGACAATTGGATGTGCTGTAGAGATCTCCAGGATAGGGGTTAACAGACCAGCCCACTTAACTAGTAAAAAAACACAATCAATAAATAAACTGTCCAGAATTTTGCAAAACGTCCCTAATTTTGCCTCATATTTTTGCTCTAAACCTTGTAAAATGTTTGATTTTCTGGAAAATCTCTCAGGATCATACCTCTCAGCTCTCGAGAATTTCTCAAAATATCCAGATTGTTACCTCACATTTTTGATCTGTTCTTTATAAAAGTTGTGGTTTTCTGGCAAACCATTGAGGAATGTGCCCACTAAGTAATGTGACATCAGAATCTGAGACTTTGTATCCTTCAGTAAATGCACTCTTAAGTAAAACCTGTTACTCTAGCAGCTTTATAAGTTTATAAGAGCAATATTTAAAATTTGTCCCTGTTTCTGGCCATTTACCCCCTTTATTTTTGACTTTTTCCAGAATCCTTAAGCAAAGGTTGAGAGGTATGCAGAGGGTTACAGTCAGTCACTAATGCCAGACATTAAAGTCCCATACTTCTGCTGTTCAGAAAAATGTATGCTGATGCAAAACGCTAAAGCTGTTCTTTTAAGAATTTTAAAGGAATAAGTGGTTAAAAATTGTCCCTGGTTTTCGCCCTTCATTCCCGTTATTTTTTGTCTTTTTTCAAAATTTTTGACAAAAGAAACTGGCCAGTATGCCTCTGAAACACTTGCATAGGCATTTCCATGGTAACTGCAAGCTCAGACAGGGAGAAAAAGACAATTTAGCATGCAAATCATCTTTTTCTGGCTACCCGACCTTGTGCTTATCTCAGAAATGCCAATGTGAATGTTTCTGTGTAAACGTTAAATGTTACTCAGTTTCCAACCATATTAGGCAGTCTGTTGAAACTGAGGTGCCCCCTTCCCCTCTGGTTCTGGTGTTCACGCTGCCCACTTTGTCCAGACATAACTAGGTTACTGCTGTAGAACAAGGACAACAGGTTGAACTTCATGTCAGCAAATAGGTGGACTGCTGCAGGAGTCAGTGGTTCATTGGTCAAAGCATAGGTCACTTTCAGACGCCCATCCTATTTCCTGTTAACATGTTTCTAGTCAGCCATGTCATGTATTGTGACACACAACTGAAGAAGATGGAAACATGTTACTTATATTTTGGCTGGGTCCTCTGCTAACCTCATGTCGCCTTCTGTCCCCTCTGCTCATCCACCAAATTAACTTACCTAAGGGGAGGAAAGTTAAATGTTGCCATGACAATGCAGAGAGTTCTAGAATGCTTCTATTCATGCTGCAGCTTTCACAGCCTGGGCTCCATGCAGCTGTGAACACTGAGCACAGGGCGGTTATTACACCCAGCATGTGGATCCTATGGTGAGCTCTTCCAGGCGTGCCGCAGAACACCTACTGTGCCCTTATTGGGCATCGGCTGAGCTCATCCTGGCATGCTGCGGCATACCTATGGTGTCTTTATTCTGTATCATGATTCAGCCCCCATCTTCAGTATGAGGTGCTTCTGCAACAGAAACCTACAGTCTCCCACTGCAGAAGAGGAGATGATATCTGTCTATTCAGATCCCACTCCCAAGCCAACCCTATGCTTCCCAGACTGTTTTCCTGCAAATAGGATCTCTTGTTCTCTCACTACCTTTGCACAAACATATTTATTGTGAAGCAAAACACAAATGTCCCTCAAAGACTGACTCATCATAGACCATTTGTCGGAGTTAGCCAACCAAGTGTAATTTTTAACACATTTATTTTATGTTGAGGACTTTTCCTTCACACTGTCCTTGTAGGGGAGACTCTGTGCACCCCCTCATTTATTTTAAACTAACTAGAATGCCATGCTTCAGTTAAAATTATGAAGCCAAAGTACTAAAAGTTCTCTTCAGCCGGCTAAGTCAGACTGAATGTATGTGAGTAAATCATGTAGTACTGAAAGTTCTCTTCAGCCGGCTAGGACAGACTGAATGTACGTCAGTAAATCATGTAGTACTGAAAGCTCTCTTCAGCCGGCTAGGTCAGACTGAATGTATGTCAGTAAATCATGTATCACTCAGATGTACTGAAAGATCTCTTCAGCTGGCTAGGTCAGACTGAATGTATGTCAGTAAATCATGTAGTACTGAAAGTTCTCTTCAGCCAGCTAGGTCAGACTGAATGTACGTCAATAAATCATGTAGTACCAAAAGTTCTCTTCAGCCAGCTAGGTCAGACCGAATGTACGTCAGTAAATCATGTATCACTCATGTACTGAAAGTTCTCTTCAGCCGGCTAGGTCAGACTGAATGTACATCAATAAATCATGTAGTACTGAAAGTTCTCTTCAGCCAGCTAGGTCAGACCGAATGTACGTCAGTAAATCATGTATCACTCATGTACTGAAAGTTCTCTTCAGCCGGCTAGGTCAGACCGAATGTACGTCAGTAAATCATGTATCACTCAGATGTACTGAAAGTTCTCTTCAGCCGGCTAGGTCAGACTGAATGTATGTCAGTAAATCATGTAGTACTGAAAGTTCTTTTCAGCTGGCTAGATCAGACCGAATGTACGTCAGTAAATCATGTAGTACCGAAAGTTCTCTTCAGCTGACTAGGTCAGTCTGAATGTATGGCAGTAAATCATGTAGTACTGAAAGTTCTCTTCAGCTGGCTAGGTCAGACTGAATCTACGTCAGTAAATCATGTCTCACTCAGATGAGCAGATTCCAGTCGAAACAATCTGACAACATTAATGTACACGGAGTAGCAAATAATAACCTTTCCAATAAGAAACTTTAAATAATGTAAGTTAATTGCCCTGCATCTGAATAATCCATGGTGTATTTGCATCCCAATCATACATCAACCCTGGTTTAGTTTAACTATGTTTATAGATCTATTTTATTGACTTTGAATCTTTGTAAATGCATCTGTAGCTTAAAAGCTGATATTCGAATGACTTAAATAATGAATACACATTGCCTGAACTAATTCACCATTTCTGCATCACTTCTGTGTACATTAAAAGATGACATGGTTAAAACACTTGCTGGATGTACATTTAAAGCCTCACAATTACCACATTTATGTTGCACAGGGTATGACATCCCAGTACGGACACTGTTGCTGCTGCTTGACAAACCCAGAGACGTTCCATTTAATGTGATTCAAGAAGATGTCATCAGGCTTAGAAATGATTTTACTGAAGCCCACCTCATCAGTAAGTAAAACATCACACAAATGAAATCATATGAGTTTCAAATTCATACATGATTTAAAGTTCTGGAGCTGGTGAAGGATGGGAGACTGAGAGTTAATTAAACAATAATAAACATTAGTTAGCTCCAATGCACAAGAAATAAAAATGACAGTTATTCATAATCTTGTCCGATCTTAAGAATATGTGATCACATTGCAGTGGGACAGTGATAAAACACTGAAATTATACAACCTGAGACTCAGAGACAAATGCTTTTCTACTGTATGAAGGATTCAGTACATCAGGTGGCCCACAACTAAGAAGATATGCATTTTGCACTGTCTTTGAATCACTGAAACCCTGTTAATTACTACTGCATTATAAACTGTATGTCCTGAAATCCCAGGCTTAATAATACATCATTTACAGAGAAAGCAATGACATTGCCTTGTTAGTATGACATGAAATTGGGATATCAGAAACCTTCTGGAGTTGTTATTAATGTCAGGGCTAACAGTGTAATGGGAAATTAACTTTATGTTTGAAAAACGGAAACAAAAATTCACATTTCACAAAAATAATCAAATCCTTATTAGGTCACCTCTCTTTGATCTGAAATGACTAGTGTTACTAGGTTGTGCTTTTCAGTTAACATCAGTTCTCAAGTCAGAAGCATAATGGCAATAGCTTGTATTCCTTTATTTGTATCTGCAACATAACTTGATTAGTATAACCCCAGGACCTTGGGACAAAAGGTTTCCAAGCTCATCCTATCCACCTGGCTTTCTTTAAGTTCTAGTTCTGCTGTTTCTCTTGGTAAAAGTCACACTACTATAGCTGTTGTGTTTTCACCAGCCTTCTGTAAGAATGCTTTAGTAGATGTCTGTGCATCTGCTAATTGGACCTCATTAAACACTCATGGAATAATACAGATTGCTCTCCTTTGACGCTATTGTAATAAGGGGCATTTTGGAAAAGGACCTTCACCAGAAAGAGCTTGGGAAACTGCTCTAGAGTTGTCTGAGGCTTGCCCTACTCCTATAAACGTTATGTATTTACCAGAACACTGGCTCTGTAGGAGTGGTCCATCTTCAATAATGATCCTTCTGTCATTCCCCTCCCTTGGTGTGGTGGTCCTGGTTCCTTGGCTTCCATTGGTTTCGTCATGGCTGATTCAGATCTGGAGGTGGGAGCTTTTTTGCCACATTATGGGATAAGGGGAGTAGTGCAGTAGCCTGGGAAAGCTGGTAGTGCTGGGTGATTCTACTACCTGTGGTCTTTGTCTCAGCAGCTACTGGACATGGACCCAGTCCTACAACTCTATCACTATGGTAAGTAAAGCAAATTTCATTTCTTTATGTGTTCCTTTTTTGATCAGCACACCAAAGACCTAGCAACAAGGCAACTTAACAGAGCATTGTGACTTAAGAGGAGGAAATAGTAGTTTGTGAACGTTTTAGAAACTCTGCTGACTGAAAATGTCCCGTTTCAGTCCTACTGACTGATAAAAGTATATCTGCTTATTCTTATGAGAAGTACATAACTCTGATTTGCTTCACAAACATAAATTCAGTTGTTTTACTTATTCAGTAGTTCTACTTAAAGTTTTTTTAGGATGTAAGCCTAACTGTTCCAACATTACTCATCATCCCAGGTCATGTCTGATAGTTATATGAAAACTCGTTACATCTATGTTAACAACAGTGTTGCCCTTGTCACTGAACATTTGAAATATTTATGATAAAATCTCTTGTGTCTTTTATAAAAATAAATAAATAAGTAAGTAAAAGCAGCTTTATCACTTCAGGCTAGAAGTATAACTGTCTCACAGTGATGTAGGTAGTCTATCCTCCCAGTAAATGCTGTCATTCCTGGGATGCCAACAAGAGCACAAACTCGCAGACGTATGCCTGAATGACTGTCCCTTTTGGATGGATTTCATCTTCCCTAATCTTTCCTGTCTGCTTTTATGAACTTTAGTGAAGCAATAAAAGTTAAAAATATTAGAGTTTTTTAAACAATTAATTGCTGGGATTCAGAAATATTCTTTCCATGATCACACAAAGACTACTGTGGAGATGCCAATTAAGAAACCCACTCATGGAAATGACAGGGTCAGCTGTCAAAGAATGGTTTCTGCAATCACAGCTAGGGATTTTGCAACACCAGGAGCAAGCATGTAATCAAGTACTTTGTCTCATTATGAGAACAGCTGGAAACCACATTAAATGGCTTCATATTAAGTAGATCCCTTAAGTAGAGGAGCATAAACAAGAACACGGAAAGTAAAGAGCCTGTTGGGAAGGAAGGGTCGACTTTTGTGGAATGCGCGCCCATTTCTTTTAAGAAGTGTACATGGGGAAGTATGCAAGAGGAAGGCAGGGGATAAAAAAGTGTAGCAGTATGGAAGCCATGGCACACAAACATAAAACACAGGCAAAGATAAACAAGGGAGGTTCTGTCACATGCGGGGAAACTGGACAACAATCAGGGAAGGGACCTTGTTATAAATGCCTAGGAATGCCTGCTCCTCTCCTGTCTTATTTTCTACTACTCTGTGTATTCATTTATCAATCACCGTCTCCATTGCTTTTAAGTAGTGTGGCAGACGTTTGCTACCTACAGTTATGAATGCCCCCTTTGTTCCTGGAATGCTACCTACAGTTATGAATGCCCCCTTTGTTCCTGGAATGCTACCTACAATTATGAATCCCCCCTTTGTTCCTGGAATACTACCTACAGTTATGAATGCCCTGTTTGTTCCTGGAATGCTACCTACAGTTATGAATGCCCCCTTTGTTCATGGAATGCTACCTACAGTTATTGAATGCCCCCTTTGTTCCTGGAATGCTACCTACAGTTATGAATGCCCCCTTTGTTCCTGAAATGCTACCTACAGTTATGAATGCCCCCTTTGTTGCTGGAATGCTACCTACAGTTATGAATGCCCCCTTTGTTCCTGGAATGCTACCTACAGTTATGAATGCCCCGTTTGTTCCTGGAATGCTACCTACAGTTATGAATGCCCCCTTTGTTCCTGGAATGCTACCTACAGTTATGAATGCCCCCTTTGTTCCTGAAATGCTACCTACAGTTATGAATGCCCCCTTTGTTCCTGGAATGCTACCTACAGTTGTGAATGCCCCCTTTGTTCTGGTACACCAGCACTAGTATGGTTATTCTTCACTTATGAGGAATATACCTTTCCCTCCACACTGCTATGAGTACCCTCAGGAGCCATTTCTCCCATAAGCCATGCAACATCTTGATAAACCTGCTGTGACCTCATATGAACCTGCTGCTTTCCCTGACTTTAGTTTCCTTAGTGCTGTTCTTACTTGCAGGTTGGCTTCCTCTTCTTCTTTCATCACAGGATGGCTGTACAGGGCAGTACAGTGAAGTTTTCTTCATTCAGAAGGTGCTGGGAGTGCCCTTCTATCTGCCTTCAATGTCCCGTGGACCGGTGAGCAGGTTGTTCCCAGTATCTTTTATGAATGCTGTCTGATGACTACTTTCTTTATATTTCTGTCTTTGTTGTGGAACATGATAGATTTTCTTTGTGCCTTCTGCTGAGTCACTTTCCAGAAGCTGGTAGAGTGCCTTTCACACCTTGTGTTTCGCTATTTAAAATGCTTTCATAGCCTGTTAGCCAACCAGTATTCCATCTTAGCCCAGTCTGTCTTTTCTGTCACCAAGATGTCCTTCAAGGATGCATCTGCAGTCCTAACATATGGGTTGTCCTGCCTCAGGCAGCCCTTCGGTCGGCCAGATTCCAAAGTCTGGGTCTGGCCTCGGCTGATGTCGCACTTCACCCGACGTCATAGCTGCTGTTTATTGGGTATAAAGGCATCAGCCGACGCCATTTTCCTCAGTCTTTCTTGCCGCACGGTGCCCGAAGCAGAAGCTGTTCGCAAGTGCCGGTCGGTCAGATCCAGAGATTTCTACTACCGAAGACTTCTAAAAAGCTAAGTACCCCATTGGGGACTCTTTCTTGCCTCAGCCGATGTCAGACAAAGTAAATAATTGTTTAACTTGTGGGAAACAAATACCTCATAAGGATTTCCACTCTTACTGCCTTCCTTGCTTAGGCCCAGACCACGACGTATCAGCTTGTCTAGC
This sequence comes from Protopterus annectens, assembly GCF_019279795.1. Classification (NCBI taxonomy): domain Eukaryota; kingdom Metazoa; phylum Chordata; order Ceratodontiformes; family Protopteridae; genus Protopterus; species Protopterus annectens. The sequence continues at coordinate 14,822,382 of NC_056745.1, forward strand.
CTGTGCTTCCTTCAACCGACGGACACTTAGACGTCGGTCGGAGTTTGCAGAGGAGTTTTTTGGTCCCGCTTTTGCATACAAAATGCAATCGGAGACTCCGACTACTCAATTAGCTAAAAAGCGCAAGGAAAAGGACCGACATTCGCGGTCCGCGGTTTCGGTTGAAACCACGGTTAGGCCAACCGCGAGTGCCTCGGTTTTGGCTGAAACCGAGCCCCCGGTTCTTCCTTCGGCCGAAAGCATGCCTCCGATAGCCGAGGCCTCACAGAGCATGGCTGAATCTGCTACTGAATTTACTGCTACAGAAGCAGGAACCCAGGATTTGTCAGATACTATTCCTTTAGACATATCTACCCCTGCACGTGGGGCTGCTAGACCCCCTGCTTCTATGTCTATCAAGGCTTTTGCCAGGGCTAAAGCAGCTAAATCTTCTAAGGCCTTACCTGCTAAAACTCCTTCACATAGGCCTACCTCTAGTTCCCAAATACTCAGCCTGGCTGAGGATCTCATTTCTTTGATCAGGGGATCCCAACCTCACCCAGACAGGGCCTCTCAGCCTCCTCCAGACAAGAGGTCTAGGACTGAACCCCCTGAACCTGTCTCTACAGATTATTCCTCGGATGACTCAGACATTTCAGACCCTCACGAAGGCCCATATTCTCCTTATGAGGATTCTGATGCAGAAGACTCCATTCCTTCTGCTTCTCCTCCTGAAGAATTTTCCTTTGGGGAAACCTTGCATGCTATGAGGGAACACTTCCAATGGCAGGGCCAGGATTTTTCAGATTCAAGGAAAAGGCTAAGGACCTTTTTACTCTTACCACAGCATAGGCCTTTAGCCATTCCGCCAGTATTAACAGTTGTTGATGATGCATATAATGATGCATGTACTGCCCCCGATTCTCTTCCTCCGGCCCCTGCCAAGCCAGACAGATATTACAGGGTCCCGGACACACATTACCATTTGTATAAGGCTCCTGTTGCAGACCCTGAAACCATTTCACAGGGCCCTAAAGGTGTGGCAGCTGCCTCTGCCAAAAACCCTCTTCCCTCTGAAAGGGAATCTAGAGCATTAGAGAGATGGGGTAAAAAGGTTTATACTTCTGCTACTCTTTCGGCCAGGGCCTTGAACTGTCAATTTCACATGATTCAGTACCAGGAATTTTTGTTAGACCAGCTAAATAAAAAACTGTCTTCTCCTGAACCTTTAGACCGCAAGTCTCTTCAGGATTTGGTACATAATTCTCAGCAGGTCAGTAACCATTTCTTAAAATGTGGCTATGATGCACTGGAGGCTTCCTTTAGATCAGCTATGACTGGAACAGTGATTCGAAGGCATGCCTGGTTAAAAGAACAATCCTTACCAGACCACGTTAAGTCAAAACTCCTAGATGCTCCCATGGAGAAACAAAGTTTGTTTGGCTCCCCTGCACAGGAGGTTCTAAAGAAGGTGGAAGAAAAAGCAAAATCTGTCCAAACAGTCAAGGATTTCTTACAGGTCCAACCTCCGAGGTTTAGCAGAAATTGGCCTTCGAAGAATTGGTCCTTTCCAGACAACTCCAGAGTGCAGAGAGGCAGAAATAGATGCCCCAGAGGCAGAGGTCAATCTAGGGGTGCCTACAGGGGACGTCAGTGGCAACCTACCAACCAGAGAAGTACTGCCACAGATCCAACTACAACCACTTCCACAGGGCAGACACAATGACTTGGCTCTAGTTCCGCCTACCAGGGAACAACTGGAAGCACCCTTGGCGGAAAGCTAGCCTTATTTTCCGACAACTGGCATTACATTACAGGAGACAAATGGACTTTACAAACAATAGACAAGGGCTACAGGTTTCACTTCCACACTCTACCAAAAAAGAGAGGAATGCCAAACCTACCACCAAGCCAAAAAACAGACGCTCTAAGACAAATCAACAACTTACTAAGGATGAGAGCTATAGAAGAGGTACCACCTATGGAACAAGGCCAAGGATTTTACTCCAGGCTTTTCCTTGTACCAAGAAAAGAAAATCAATGGAAACCTATTCTAGACTTGTCCGCACTCAACACATACCTCATTGTTCCAAAATTCAAAATGCTGACCCTCCAGCAGCTTCTTCCCATGCTGGGCAAGGAGTCTTGGCTGGTGACTCTAGATCTCAAGGAGGCATACCTGTACGTCCCTATACGACCAGATTGCAGAAGACACCTCAGATTTCTTGCAGGATCAGAGCATTATCAATTCTCAGCATTGCCTTTTGGCTTATCTACTGCGCCCAGAGTATTCACGAAATGCCTGGCATCAGTAATTGCTCATTGCAGGCTTCAGGGAATTCAAATTTACCCATACCTGGACGACTGCCTAATACAAGCGGACAACAAGGCAAAATTAACAAAAGATTTGGAAAATGTCATACAACTGTTGCAAGCCTTGGGATACACAGTCAACATGCAAAAGTCAAGACTAGTACCATCCCAAAGGATAACATTCTTGGGTGCAGAACTGGATACCTCAACTCAGATGGCTTTTCTCACAGAAGAAAACAAAAGCAACTACCAGTCTACTTCATGACATTAACAACACAAACTCAGCTTACTGCAAGGAAAGTCCTGCAAGCCCTGGGCTACATGGCATCCTGCATAATATTGGTTCCACATGCCAGGCTGCATATGAGAAAGCTACAATGGTACCTAAGGAATGTATGGTCTCAACACAAGCACAGTCTAGAAGCCCAGATTCCAATAATTCCATGCCTGAAGCAAGAATTCCTGTGGTGGGCTCAGGCCTGTCAGTTGAACAGAGGCTTGCCTTTCCACAAACCTCATCCAAGCCAGACCATCACCACAGACGCCTCAGACCTAGGATGGGGGGCACACATGGTGGACAAGTGTATACAAGGCCTATGGACCCAAGACCAGCTGAATCTACACATAAATCTAAAGGAGATGCTGGCAGTGAAACATGTGATCCAGGCATTCAGACCACTCCTTCAACAGGGTCATCTGCTGATAAGGACAGACAATACCACAGTCATGTGGTACATCAACAAACAGGGAGGTACACATTCATATCCTCTATGCCGGATGGCAATGGACCTGTGGAATGTGGCCCTGAATCTCAACATTCAACTTCAGGCCAGATTTGTACCAGGAAAAGAAAATTCTCTAGCAGACACCTTAAGCAGAACAACCACGGATGCTCACGAATGGATGCTGCATCCAGATATCTTCAAAGCCATAACAAAGAAATGGGGACTACCAGAGATAGACCTGTTCGCCTCCCCACACAACCACCAATTGAAGAAATTCTGCACAAGAGCATACCACCCACTTGCTTGGAGGGTGGACTCCCTTTCCCTCAGCTGGAAAAACCTGACAGCATATGCATTTCCACCTCTTCCCTTGATGTACAAAGTTCTACTGAAGATCAGAGAAGATCAGCCAAGGGTAATCCTGATAGCTCCAGACTGGCTGAGGCAACATTGGTACCCGCTACTGAGAAGCATGTCTCGGACACACGCATGGCCTCTACCTCTATGTCCCTTACTTCTAACACAGGACAACTACAAGATCCTACATCCAAACTTGAAAACACTGCAGCTCGCTGCTTGGAATATTGCATAAAACAAAATAACCCAGGTTTATCTCAGAGGGTTAAGGACATTATCCTGGAGGCACGCAGACCATCCACAAGGAAGACTTATTCAGCCAAGTGGAAAAGATACCTCATTTGGAGTACAGCAAAGGGAGAAAATGTCTCATTGGCAAACATAGCACACATCCTGGAATATTAAGCAGAACTGTTCCACAATGGTCTGTCTTACTCCTCCATTAAGATTCATGCATCAGCAATTTCAGCAGAATACAACATGGATCCTCCTGTCTTCTCTCATCCTCTACTCAGGCAGTTCTTGAGAGGAATCAAAAATGTAAAACCTCCAAGGAAACCACCTTTACCGACATGGGATCTCAACTTTGTGCTGGAAAAGTTGACACTTCCCCCTTTTGAACCAGCAGCAACAGCAGAATTACAGTTCTTATCTTGGAAAACTGCTTTCCTGCTAGCAATCACTTCAGCAAGAAGGGTATCTGAGTTACAGGCATTAATGGCAGTACAACCCTTCCTTATCTTCCATCAGGACAGGGTCTCTCTGAGAACTAACCCTACCTTTATGCCAAAAGTGGTCTCCAGAGTATCTTTGAATCAAGCGATTAATTTACCTACATTCTTCCCCAACCCACAGAACAGGGGGGAAAGACTGCTACATACCTTGGATGTGCACAGACAATTACGCTACTATCTGGACAGAACTAAGACCAGCAGAAAAACTGACCAGATTCTGGTAGCATATGCAACAGGAATGCAAGGAAAAGCAATTTCAAAACAGACAATCTAAAAATGGATAGGAAATTGCATTCGATTTTGCTACTCTTTTCATGGAAAGACAACTCCTGAAAATATCAGACCTCATTCCACAAGAGCTACAGCCACCACTACAGCTTTCCTACGAGGAGTGGCTACCAAAGACATTTTAGAAGCTGCTACTTGGAGCTCCGTGCATACATTTGCCAAGCATTATAATCTTCCCTTATACTCTAGATCCTGAGCAGGTTTTGCAACTGCTGTTTTGCAAGGGATCTTAACTACACCATCTTTATCTTAGTGCCTCCTCCCCCAGTTTGGCTATGGTATTCTACCCATATGTTAGGACTGCAGATGCATCCTTGAAGGACATAGTACAGTTTTGTACCTACCATAAATGTAGATGTCCGATAGGTATGCATCTGCAGTCAGGATAACCCACCCTCCTTCCCCTCTGTGGTATTCCTAGGGTATTTACCCCTCTTTAGCTAGCTGGGGGAATCTATTATGGTGTATTTGTTTGTATATATGTATATATATATATTTTTATATTGTTTGCTCTCTACTGTTTGGAATTATTTGCATTTATCCAAATTTAGCCTTCCTAGAGGGCACCTGGCATCTGGGGCAAGAAACACTGAGGAAAATGGTGTCGGCTGATGCCTTTATACCCAATAAACAGCAGCTATGACGTTGGGTGAAGTGAGACATCAGCCGAGGCCAGACCCAGACTTTGGAATCCGGCCGACCGAAGGGCTGCCTGAGGCAGGACAACCCATATGTTAGGACTGCAGATGCATACCTATAGGACATCTACATTTATGGTAGGTACAAAACTGTACTTTTTCTGCACACCTTTCTTTTGATAACTTCCTCAACTAATGTATTACACCATCAGCTTTTTTTATGAACTTTATTTCCATATCTGGCTCAACTACATGAGCATTTAGTTTTTATACTCTGATATTCTTCTTTGACTCCACCTATTTCCTCTTCTTCTTGAGATACTGGAGCCCTGAGTAATTCCTTGAACTCCTGTGCTATCTTGCTGGTTAACTCCCAGGTCTTCAGCCTGGTCTTTGTTGATGTTAGAGCCTTTTCTGCCCATTGCTTTCAGCTGATTGTGGCAACCAGTGACTGTTTCACTGGGGAAGACTTTGCAGTCATTGATTCTACCCCAATGCCCTTTCCTTAAAAGAAATCTGACAACAGACTCCTCAGATGTTGTACAGGGAGCTCATATGGGTGAGGGGGTGAGTCTCAATGTCTGAGGGACCTGGGAACAAAGGTTGTGGAAAAAAACACATCAATGTCAAAGAACTGTTAGCCAGTTGTGGCATTCAAAGCCTTTCTCCCTGCAGTGCAGGGGGCAGTCCTACAGGCACAGACAGACAATACTGCAGTGATGTGTCAGGGGGGAGTCCTACAGATACAGACAGACAATACTGCAGTGATGTGTCAGGGGAGTCCTACAGGTACAGACAATACTGCAGTGATGTGTCAGGGGGGAGTCCTACAGGTACAGATAGACAATACTGCAGAGATGTGTAGGGGAGGGGGGAGTCCTACAGGTACAGACAGACAATACTGCAGTGGTGTGTCAGGGGGGGAGCCCTACAGGTACAGACAGACAACACTGCAGTGATGTGCCAGGGGGGAGTCCTACAGGTACAGACAGACAATACTGCAGTGATGTGTCAGGGAGAGTCCTACAGGTACAGACAGACAATACTGCAGTGATGTGTCAGGGGGGGAACCCTACAGGTACAGACAGACAGTACTGCAGTGATATGTCAGGGGGGAGTCCTACAGGTACAGACAGACAATACTGCAGTGATGTATCGGGGGAGTCCTACAGGTACAGACAGACAATACTGCAGTGATGTGTCAGGGGGGAGTCCTACAGGTACAGACAGACAATACTGCAGTGATGTGTCAGGGGGAGTCCTACAGGCACAGACAGACAATACTGCAGTGATGTGTGAGGGGGGAGTCCTACAGGCACAGACAGACAATACTGCAGTGATGTGTGAGGGGGGAGTCCTACAGGTACAGACAGACAGTACTGCAGTGATGTGTCGGGGGGAGTCTTACAGGTACAGACAGACAATACTGCAGTGATGTGTCGGGGGGGGAGCCCTACAGGTACAGACAGACAATACTGCAGTGATGTGTCGGGGTGGAGTCCTACAGGTACAGACAGACAATACTGCAGTGATATGTCAGGAAGGAGCCCTACAGGTACAGACAGACAATACTGCAGTGATGTGTTGGGGGGAGTCCTACAGGCATAGACAGACAATACTGCAGTGATGTGTCAGGAGGGAGTCCTACAGGCACAGACAGATAATACTGCAGTGATGTGTCAGGGGGGGAGTCCTACAGGCACAGACAGACAATACTGCAGTGATATGTCAGGGGGGAGTCCTACAGGTACAGACAGACAATACTGCAGTGAGGTGTCAGGGGGAGTCTTACAGGTACAGACAGACAATACTGCAGTGATGTGTCGGGGGGAGTCTTACAGGTACAGACAGACAATACTGCAGTGAGGTGTCAGGGGGAGTCTTACAGGCACAGAGAGACAATACTGCAGTGATGTGTTGGGGGGGGAGTCCTACAGGGACAGAGAGACAATACTGCAGTGATGTGTCAGGGGGGAGTCTTACAGGTACAGACAATACTGCAGTGATGTGTCAGGGGGGAGTCCTACAGGTACAGATAGACAATACTGCAGTGATGTGTCGGGGGGAAGTCCTACAGGTACAGACAGACAATACTGCAGTGATTTGTTGGGGGGAGTCCTACAGGCATAGACCGCCAATACTGCAGTGATGTGTCAGGGGGGAGTCCTACAGGCACAGACAGACAATACTGCAGTGATGTGTCAGGAGGGAGTCCTACAGGCACAGACAGACAATACTGCAGTGATGTGTCGGGGGGGAGTCCTACAGGTACAGACAGGCAATACTGCAGTGATGTGTCAGGGGGGAGTCCTACAGGTACAGACAGACAATACTGCAGTGATGTGTCAGGGGGGAGTACTACAGGCACAGACAGACAATACTGCAGTGATGTGTCAGGGGGGGAGTCCTACAGGTACAGACAGACAATACTGCAGTGATGTGTCAGGGGGAGTCCTACAGGTACAGACAGACAATACTGCAGTGGTATGTCAGGGGGGAGTCCTACAGGTACAGACAGACAGTACTGCAGTAATGTGTCAGGGGGGAGTCCTACAGGTACAGACAGACAATACTGCAGTGATGTGTCAGGGGGGAGTCCTACAGGTACAGACAGACAATACTGAAGTGATGTGTCAGGGGGGAGTCCTACAGGTACAGACAGACAATACTGCAGTGATGTGTCGGGGGGGAGTCCTACAGGTTCAGACAGACAATACTGCAGTGATGTGTCAGGGGGATGTCCTACAGGTACAGACAGACAATACTGCAGTGATGTGTCAGGGGGGAGTCCTACAGGCACAGACAGACAATACTGCAGTGATGTGCCAGGGGGGAGTCCTACAGGCACAGCAGACAGTACTGCAGTGATGTGCCAGGGGGAAGTCCTACAGGTACAGACAGACAATACTGCAGTGATGTGTCAGGGGGTGTCCTACAGGTACAGACAGACAATACTGCAGTGATGTGTCAGGGGGGAGTCCTACAGGTACAGACATACAATACTGCAGTGATGTGTCAGTATGGAGTCCTACAGGTACAGACAGACAATACTGCAGTGATGTGTCAGGGGGGAGTCCTACAGGTACAGACAGACAATACTGCAGTGATGTGTCAGGGGGGAGTCCTACAGGTACAGACAGACAATACTGCAGTGATGCGTCAGGGGGTATCCTACAGGTACTGACAGACAATACTGCAGTGATGTGTCAGGGGGGAGTCCTACAGGCACAGACAGACAATACTGCAGTGATGTGTCAGGGGGGAGTCCTACAGGTACAGACAGACAATACTGCAGTGATGTATCAGGGAGGTGTCCTGCAGGCACAGACAGACAATACTGCAGTGATGTGTCAGGGGGAAGTCCTACAGGTACAGACAGACAATACTGCAGTGATGTATCAGGGGGGACTCCTACAGGTGCAGACAGACAATACTGCACTGATGTGTCAGGGGGGAGTCCTACAGGTACAGACAGACAATACTGCAATGATGTGTCGGGGGGGAGGGAGTCCTACAGGTTCAGACAGACAATACTGCAGTGATGTGTCAGGGAGGAGTCCTACAGGTACAGAGAGACAATACTGTAGTGATGTGTCAGGGGGTGTCCTACAGGCACAGACAGACAATACTGCAGTGATGTGTCAGGGGGGAGTCCTACAGGTACAGACAAACAATACTGCAGTGATGTGTCAGGGGGGGAGTCCTACAGGCACAGAGAGACAATAGTGCAGTGATGTGTCGGGGGGAGTCCTACAGGTATAGACAGACAATACTGCAGTGATATGTCAGGGGGGAGTCCTACAGGTACAGATAGACAATACTGCAGAGATGTGTCGGGGAGGGGGGAGTCCTACAGGTACAGACAGACAATACTGCAGTGGTGTGTCAGGGGGGGAGCCCTACAGGTACAGACAGACAATACTGCAGTGATGTGCCAGGGGGGAGTCCTACAGGTACAGACAGACAATACTGCAGTGATGTGTCGGGGAGAGTCCTACAGGTACAGACAGACAATACTGCAGTGATGTGTCAGGGGGAGTCCTACAGGTACAGACAGACAATACTGCAGTGATGTGTCAGGGGGAAGTCCTACAGGTACAGACAGACAATACTGCAGTGATGTGTCAGGGGGGAGTCCTACAGGTACAGACAGACAATACTACAGTGATGTGTCAGGGAGAAGTCCTACAGGCACAGACAGACAATACTGCAGTGATGTGTCAGGGGGGAGTCTTACAGGTACAGACAAACAATACTGCAGTGATGTGTCAGGGGGGGAACCCTACAGGTACAGACAGACAGTACTGCAGTGATATGTCAGTGGGGGAGTCCTACAGGTACAGACAGACAATACTGCAGTGATGTATCGGGGGAGTCCTACAGGTACAGACAGACAATACTGCAGTGATGTGTCAGGGGGGAGTCCTACAGGTACAGACAGACAATACTGCAGTGATGTGTCAGGGGGAGTCCTACAGGCACAGACAGACAATACTGCAGTGATGTGTGAGGGGGGAGTCCTACAGGCACAGACAGACAATACTGCAGTGATGTGTGAGGGGGGAGTCCTACAGGTACAGACAGACAGTACTGCAGTGATGTGTCGGGGGGAGTCTTACAGGTACAGCAGACAATACTGCAGTGATGTGTCAGGGGGGGAGCCCTACAGGTGCAGACAGACAATACTGCAGTGATGTGTCGGGGCGGAGTCCTACAGGTACAGACAGAAAATACTACAGTGATATGTCAGGAAGGAGTCCTACAGATACAGACAGACAATACTGCAGTGATGTGTTGGGGGGAGTCCTACAGGCATAGACAGACAATACTGCAGTGATGTGTCAGGAGGGAGTCCTACAGGCACAGACAGACAATACTGCAGTGATGTGTCAGGGGGGGGGGAGTCCTACAGGCACAGACAGACAATACTGCAGTGATATGTCAGGGGGGAGTCCTACAGGTACAGACAGACAATACTGCAGTGAGGTGTCAGGGGGAGTCTTACAGGTACAGACAGACAATACTGCAATGATGTGTCGGGGGAGTCTTACAGGTACAGACAGACAATACTGCAGTGAGGTGTCAGGGGGAGTCTTACAGACACAGAGAGACAATACTGCAGTGATGTGTTGGGGGGGAGTCCTACATGGACAGAGAGACAATACTGCAGTGATGTGTCGGGGAGGGAAGTCCTACAGGTACAGACAGACAATACTGCAGTGATTTGTTGGGGGGAGTCCTACAGGCATAGACTGCCAATACTGCAGTGATGTGTCACGGGGGAGTCCTACAGGCACAGACAGACAATACTGCAGTGATGTGTCAGGAGGGAGTCCTAAAGCACAGACAGACGATACTGCAGTGATGTGTCGGGGGGGAGTCCTACAGGCACAGACAGACAATACTGCAGTGATGTGTTGGGGGGGGGAGTCCTACAGGTACAGAGAGACAATACTGCAGTGATGTGTCATGGGGGAGTCCTACAGGTACAGACAGGCAATACTGCAGTGATGTGTCAGGGGGGAGTCCTACAGGTACAGACAGACAATGCTGCAGTGGTATGTCAGGGGGGGAGTCCTACAGGTACAGACAGACAATACTGCAGTAATGTGTCAGGGGGAGTCCTACAGGTACAGACAGACAATACTGCAGTGATGTGTCAGGGGGGAGTCCTACAGGTACAGACAGACAATACTGAAGTGATGTGTCAGGGGGGAGTACTACAGGCACAGACAGACAATACTGCAGTGATGTGTCAGGGGGGAGTCCTACAGGTACAGACAGACAATACTGCAGTGATGTGTCAGGGGGGAGTCCTACAGGTACAGACAGACAATACTGCAGTGGTATGTCAGGGGGGGAGTCCTACAGGTACAGACAGACAATACTGCAGTAATGTGTCAGGGGGGAGTCCTACATGTACAGACAGACAATACTGCAGTGATGTGTCAGGGGGGAGTCCTACAGTTACAGACAGACAATACTGAAGTGATGTGTCAGGGGGGAGTCCTACAGGTACAGACAGACAATACTGCAGTGATGTGTCGGGGGGGGTCCTACAGGTGCAGACAGACAATACGGCATTGATGTGTCAGGGGGATGTCCTACAGGTACAGACAGACAATACTGCAGTGATGTGTCAGGGGGGAGTCCTACAGGCCCAGACAGACAATACTGCAGTGATGTGCCAGGGGGAGTCCTACAGGCACAGCAGACAGTACTGCAGTGATGTGCCAGGGGGAAGTCCTACAGGTACAGACAGACAATACTGCAGTGATGTGTCAGGGGGTGTCCTACAGGTACAGACAGACAATACTGCAGTGATGTGTCAGGGGGGAGTCCTACAGGTACAGACAGACAATACTGCAGTGATGTGTCGGGGGGGAGTCCTACAGGTTCAGACAGACAATACTGCAGTGATGTGTCAGGGGGATGTCCTACAGGTACAGACAGACAATACTGCAGTGATGTGTCAGGGGGGAGTCCTACAGGCACAGACAGACAATACTGCAGTGATGTGCCAGGGGGAGTCCTACAGGCACAGCAGACAGTACTGCAGTGATGTACCAGGGGGAAGTCCTACAGGTACAGACATACAATACTGCAGTGATGTGTCAGTATGGAGTCCCACAGGTACAGACAGGCAATACTGCAGTGATGTGTCAGGGGGGAGTCTTACAGGTACAGACAGACAATACTGCAGTGATGTGTCAGGGGGGAGTCCTACAGGTACAGACAGACAATACTGCAGTGATGTGTCAGGGGGTATCCTACAGGTACTGACAGACAATACTGCAGTGATGTGTCAGGGGGGAGTCCTACAGGCACAGACAGACAATACTGCAGTGATGTGTCAGGGGGGAGTCCTACAGGTACAGACAGACAATACTGCAGTGATGTATCAGGGAGGAGTCCTGCAGACACAGACTGACAATACTGCAGTGATGTGTAAGGGGGAAGTCCTACAGGTACAGACAGACAATACTGCAGTGATGTATCAGGGGGGACTCCTACAGGTGCAGACAGACAATACTGCAGTGATGTGCCAGGGGGAGTCCTACAGGTACAGACAGACAATACTGCAGTGATGTGTCGGGGAGAGTCCTACAGGTACAGACAGACAATACTGCAGTGATGTGTCAGGGGGAGTCCTACACGTACAGACAGACAATACTGCAGTGATGTGTCAGGGGGAAGTTCTACAGGTACAGACAGACAATACTGCAGTGATGTGTCAGGGGGGAGTCCTACAGATACTGACAGACAATACTACAGTGATGTGTCTGGGAGAAGTCCTACAGGCACAGACAGACAATACTGCAGTGATATGTCAGGAAGGAGTCCTACAGGTACAGACAGACAATACTGCAGTGATGTGTTGGGGGGAGTCCTACAGGCATAGACAGACAATACTGCAGTGATGTGTCAGGAGGGAGTCCTACAGGCACAGACAGATAATACTGCAGTGATGTGTCAGGGGGGGGAGTCCTACAGGCACAGACAGACAATACTGCAGTGATATGTCAGGGGGGAGTCCTACAGGTACAGACTGACAATACTGCAGTGAGGTGTCAGGGGGAGTCTTACAGGTACAGACAGACAATACTGCAGTGATGTGTCGGGGGAAGTCTTACAGGTACAGACAGACAATACTGCAGTGAGGTGTCAGGGGGAGTCTTACAGGCACAGAGAGACAGTACTGCAGTGATGTGTTGGGGGGGAGTCCTACAGGGACAGAGAGACAATACTGCAGTGATGTGTCAGGGGGGAGTCCTACAGGTACATACAATACTGCAGTGATGTGTCAGGGGGGAGTCCTACAGGTACAGATAGACAATACTGCAGTGATGTGTTGGGGGGGAAGTCCTACAGGTACAGACAGACAATACTGCAGTGATTTGTTGGGGGGATTCCTACAGGCATAGACCGCCAATACTGCAGTGATGTGTCAGGGGGGAGTCCTACAGGCACAGACAGACAATACTGCAGTGATGTGTCAGGAGGGATTCCTACAGGCACAGACAGACAATACTGCAGTGATGTGTCGGGGGGGGAGTCCTACAGGCACAGAGAGACAATACTGCAGTGATGTGTTGGGGGGGAGTCCTACAAGTACAGAGAGACAATACTGCAGTGATGTGTCATGGGGGAGTCCTACAGGTACAGACAGGCAATACTGCAGTGATGTGTCAGGGGGGAGTCCTACAGGTACAGACAGACAATACTGCAGTGATGTGTCAGGGGGGAGTACTACAGGCACAGACAGACAATACTGCAGTGATGTGTCAGGGGGGGAGTCCTACAGGTACAGACAGACAATACTGCAGTGATGTGTCAGGGGGGAGTCCTACAGGTACAGACAGACAATACTGCAGTGGTATGTCAGGGGGGGAGTCCTACAGGTACAGACAGACAATACTGCAGTAATGTGTCAGGGGGGAGTCCTACAGGTACAGACAGACAATACTGCAGTGATGTGTCAGGGGGGAGTCCTACAGGTACAGACAGACAATACTGAATTGATGTGTCAGGGGGGAGTCCTACAGGTACAGACAGACAATACTGCAGTGATGTGTCGGGGGGGAGTCCTACAGGTTCAGACAGACAATACTGCAGTGATGTGTCAGGGGGATGTCCTACAGGTACAGACAGACAATACTGCAGTGATGTGTCAGGGGGGAGTCCTACAGGCACAGACAGACAGTACTGCAGTGATGTGCCAGGGGGGAGTCCTACAGGCACAGCAGACAGTACTGCAGTGATGTGCCGGGGGGAAGACCTACAGGTACAGACAGACAATACTGCAGTGATGTGTCAGGGGGTAACCTACAGGTACAGACAGACAATACTGCAGTGATGTGTCAGGGGGGGAGTCCTACAGGTACAGACATACAATACTGCAGTGATGTGTCAGTATGGAGTCCTACAGGTACAGACAGACAATACTGCAGTGATGTGTCAGGGGGGAGTCCTACAGGTACAGACAGACAATACTGCAGTGATGTGTCAGGGGGGAGTCCTACAGGTACAGACAGACAATACTGCAGTGATGTGTCAGGGGGTATCCTACAGGTACTGACAGACAATACTGCAGTGATGTGTCAGGGGGGAGTCCTACAGGCACAGACAGACAATACTGCAGTGATGTGTCAGGGGGGAGTCCTACAGGTACAGAGAGACAATACTGCAATGATGTATCAGGGAGGAGTCCTGCAGGCACAGATAGACAATACTGCAGTGATGTGTCAGGGGGAAGTCCTACAGGTACAGACAGACAATACTGCAGTGATGTATCAGGGGGGACTCCTACAGGTGCAGACAGACAATACTGCAGTGATGTGTCAGGGGGGAGTCCTACAGGTACAGACAGACAATACTGCAATGATGTGTTGGGGGGAGTCCTACAGGTTCAGACAGACAATACTGCAGTGATGTGTCAGAGAGGAGTCCTACAGGTACAGAGAGACAATACTGTAGTGATGTGTCAGGGGGTGTCCTACAGGCACAGACAGACAATACTGCAGTGATGTGTCAGGGGGGAGTCCTACAGGTACAGACAAACAATACTGCAGTGATGTGTCAGGGGGGAGTCCTACAGGCACAGAGAGACAATAGTGCAGTGATGTGTCGGGGGGGGGAGTCCTACAGGTATAGACAGACAATACTGCAGTGATATGTCAGGGGGGAGTCCTACAGGTACTGACAGACAATACTGCTGTGATGTGTCAGGGAGAGTCCTACAGGCACAGACAGACAATACTGCAGTGATGTGTCAGGGGGGAGTCCTACAGGTACAGATAGACAATACTGCAGTGATGTATCAGGGAGGAGTCCTGCAGGCACAGACAGACAATACTGCAGTGATGTGTCGGGGGAAGTCCTACAGGTACAGACAGACAATACAGCAGTGATGTATCAGGGGGGACTCCTACAGATGCAGACAGACAATACTGCAGTGATGTGTCAGGGGGGAGTCCTACAGGTACAGACAGACAATACTGCAGTGATATGTCAGGGGGTATCCTACAGGTACTGACAGACAATACTGCAGTGATGTGTCAGGGGGGAGTCCTACAGGCACAGACAGACAATACTGCAGTGATGTGTCAGGGGGGAGTCCTACAGGTACAGACAGACAATACTGCAGTGATGTATCAGAGAGGAGTCCTGCAGGCACAGACAGACAATACTGCAGTGATGTGTCAGGGGGAAGTCCTACAGGTACAGATAGACAATACTGCAGTGATGTATCAGGGAGGAGTCCTGCAGGCACAGACAGGCAATACTGCAGTGATGTATCAGGGGGGACTCCTACAGGTGCAGACAGACAATACTGCAGTGATGTGTCAGGGGGGAGTCCTACAGGTACAGACAGACAATACTGCAATGATGTGTCGGGGGGGAGTCCTACAGGTTCAGACAGACAATACTGCAGTGATGTGTCAGGGAGGAGTCCTACAGGTACAGAGAGACAATACTGTAGTGATGTGTCAGGGGGTGTCCTACAGGCACAGACAGACAATACTGCAGTGATGTGTCAGGGGGGAGTCCTACAGGTACAGACAAACAACACTGCAGTGATGTGTCAGGGGGGGAGTCCTACAGGCACAGAGAGACAATAGTGCAGTGATGTGTCGGGGGGGTGTCCTACAGGTATAGACAGACAATACTGCAGTGATATGTCAAGGGGAGTCCTACAGGTACTGACAGACAATACTGCAGTGATGTGTCAGGGGGAGTCCTACAGGCACAGATAGACAATACTGCAGTGATGTGTTAGGGGGGAGTCCTACAGGTACAGATAGACAATACTGCAGTGATGTATCAGGGAGGAGTCCTGCAGGCACAGACAGACAATACTGCAGTGATGTGTCAGGGGGAAGTCCTACAGGTACAGACAGACAATACTGCAGTGATGTATCAGGGGGGACTCCTACAGATGCAGACAGACAATACTGCAGTGATGTGTCAGGAGGGAGTCCTACAGGTACAGACAGACAATACTGCAGTGATGTGTCGGGGGGGGAGTCCTACAGGTTCAGACAGACAATACTGCAGTGATGTGTCAGGGAGGAGTCCTACAGATACAGAGAGAAAATACTGCAGTGATGTGTCATGGGGGGAGTCCTACAGGTATAGACAGACAATACTGCAGTGATATGTCAGGGGGGAGTCCTACAGGTACTGACAGACAATACTGCAGTGATGTGTCAGGGCGAGTCCTACAGGCACAGACAGACAATACTGCAGTGATGTGTCAGGGGGGAGTCCTACAGGCACAGACAGACAATAGTGCAGTGATGTGTCAGGGGGGAGTTCTACAGGTATAGACAGACAATACTGCAGTGATATGTCAGGGGGGGGGAGTCCTACAGGTACAGACAGACAATACTGCAGTGATGTGTCAGGGGGATTTCTACAGGCACAGACAGACAATACTGCAGTGATGTGTCAGGGGGGAGTCCTACAGGTACAGATAGACAATTCTGCAGTGATGTGTCAGGGGGGAGTCCTGCAGGCACAGACAGGCAATACTGCAGTGATGTGTCAGGGGGGAGTACTACAGGCACAGACAGACAATACTGCAGTGATGTGTCAGGGGGGGAGTTCTACAGGTACAGACAGACAATACTGCAGTGATGTGTCAGGGGGGAGTCCTACAGGTACAGACAGACAATACTGCAGTGGTATATCGGGGGGGAGTCCTACAGGTACAGACAGACAATACTGCAGTAATGTGTCAGGGGGGAGTCCTACAGGTACAGACAGACAATACTGCAGTGATGTGTCAGGGGGGAGTCCTACAGGTACAGACAGACAATACTGAAGTGATGTGTCAGGGGGGAGTCCTACAGGTACAGACAGACAATACTGCAGTGATGTGTCAGGGGGGGAGTCCTACAGGTTCAGACAGACAATACTGCAGTGATGTGTCAGGGGGATGTCCTACAGGTACAGACAGACAATACTGCAGTGATGTGTCAGGGGGGAGTCCTACAGGCACAGACAGACAATACTGCAGTGATGTGCCAGGGGGGAGTCCTACAGGCACAGCAGACAGTACTGCAGTGATGTGCCGGGGGGAAGTCCTACAGGTACAGACAGACAATACTGCAGTGATGTGTCAGGGGGTAACCTACAGGTACAGACAGACAATACTGCAGTGATGTGTCAGGGGGGGAGTCCTACAGGTACAGACATACAATACTGCAGTGATGTGTCAGTAGGGAAGTCCTACAGGTACAGACAGACAATAAAGCAGTGATGTATCAGGGGGGGACTCCTACAGATGCAGACAGACAATACTGCAGTGATGTGTCAGGGGGGAGTCCTACAGGTACAGACAGACAATACTGCAGTGATGTGTCAGGGGGGAGTCCTACAGGCACAGACAGACAATACTGCAGTGATGTGTCAGGGGGGAGTCCTACAGGTACAGACAGACAATACTGCAGTGATGTATCAGGGAGGAGTCCTGCAGGCACAGACAGACAATACTGCAGTGATGTGTCGGGGGGAGTCCTACAGGTACAGACAGACAATACTGCAGTGATGTGTCAGGGGGGAGTCCTACAGGTACAGACAGACAATACTGCAGTGATGTGTCAGGGGGGAGTCCTACAGGTACAGACAGACAATACTGCAGTGATGTGTCAGGGGGTAGTCCTACAGGCACAGACAGGCAATACTGCAGTGATGTGTCGGTCGGAGTCCTACAGGTACAGACAGACAATACTGCAGTAATGTGTTATGTAAACAACAATGAGAGGCCCACTGCTATCTACCTGGCATATTTAGGATTGCAACAGAGATGGGAATATCTTTGAAGGCCACGTATATTCAGAATGAGACAGCAGACTAGCTGACAGGAGTTATGTAGACCCTGCAGATGGATGCAGCACAGAGAAACCTTCATCGCTCTAACCAGGAGGTAAAGTATCCTGGAGAGGGACCTGTTTGCCTCTCATCTGTACAGGCACCTGTGACAGTTTTGCTCATGCCTAGTAACTACAGGAGTCTGGATGACAGATGGCTTCTCTTTGGAATGGACAAGACTCTTCTGTATGCTTTCTTCCCTTACCCTTGAGTCCCAAGGTTTTATCTGCAGGTGGAGAGGCCACAGATGGTTCTCATGGTTCCCTTTTGACTAAGGCAGTACAGCTTCTCTCTCCTGTATGACCTGGCAAAAGGAAAACATGAGGTACTGCCTCAAACAGTGGACCTACTAACTCAAAACAAGGGGTCCATGCTACACTCCTGTCTAAGCACACTAAAGATGAAAGCCTGAATGATCTCACACTGATCTCAGACAGCCACAACTTTTCTGAGGATATGCTAGCATTATGAAGGAGGCTAGGAAACCCAGCACAAGAAAGTCTTACACATCAAAGTGGAAAAGGTTCACTGTCTGATGCCACTCCAGGGACCTTGACCCTAGAAAGGCTAAGGTGGCATTGGTCCTGGAGTACCTGTCAGACATCTACAGATATGGCTTAGCTTATGCATCTATAACTTTTATGTTTCTGTTATTTTGGCTTACTTGTCCATAGAACCCCCCCCCTTGCATTTAAGGGCTTCAGTTAAGGAATTCCTAGGGGGACTCGCTTACCTTTCATTTACTTCAGACCACCCAGTAGAGAGAGAGAGAGACAGAGAGACCCCAAAATGGGACCGTAATTATGTGTTAAATAAACTAGCATTAATTATGTGTTAAATAAGATGGCGTTAATTATGTGTTATAAGCTAGCATTAAGTATGTGTTACGTAAGCTGGCATTAATTGTGTGTTATAAGCTGACATTACCTATCAATGAACCATCTAGCTTATAGTATATATAACACCCACTCCTAAATGAAGACATTGTGAGACACCTTGGATAATGGGAAAATAACTTACCTTTGATTATCACATTGCAACAGCGATCAGGAAATCCTTTTAGCTGGCAAAACTGATCATGATGGGTATTTCCTTTAAATCCAAAGACTTTCATAAAGTGACATGTCCCTTTAGGAATGTATCTTTTAAACATAAGAAACAGTTGGAGAGACATTTATTTATTTTATTTATTTTTATTTTACATTTGTTGACCGGGCTAGTCTTACTGGACATATATCCGTTTTCAGTAGAGGCCCGGGGAGAAAAGCTCCAAATACACGAAATAATACAATTATTACAAGAGACCAAAATAAACATAATACAAAAGTACCAGTGTAGACTTATATAGCAATTTACGAAAAACTAACACTGACAAAAGTATGAAAATAGAGAAAAAGTCAGATAAAAGTAAAATACGTGGTATAGAGTATTCTGAAGTTAGATTAAATAAAAGATAGATAAGCAGTAGACAGGTCAGAAAAACATATGTGACAGTGAACTAGAATGCTAAGGTAGAGTCAGTATCAAGGATAAAACAGTCAATAATTAAACCTATTATTCGAGGACCCATAAGGGGAGAGGGGGGAAGGGAATAAACGACTTGAGGTATTTAGAGACACAGGCGGCCTTGTCCCTATATTCAGTGTCCTATAGACTCCTTAGAGATGATCTGTGCCACACCTTTGGGGCAGTTAGGGAGCCATCTGTCCAAGACCTCTTATTTCTCCATAAATCAATTAATCCAGTGAGTACATACAACTTGAAATCTGAACCTAATTTTGCAAATAAACAAATTATTTTGGGAAGACAGATTTGTCACATGAGTACCCTTTCTCTGGAGCAGGCTGCCTCTCCACATCAAGTAATGTGACATACTTGTCTTTCTTTAAGACAAAATTAGACCATTGGATGGGTATGTATAACTTTACTGCTGATATGACTGGCCTATTGCTCCTTGAAAAAGGAGGTAAGGTCTAAGGGTGGGTATTGGCATGGCTTCCACATGTCTTGTAAATTGTATGATTCTATGATATGAAAACAATTCAAGCATGGATACAACAAATTAATATGAGTACAATAGATAGAAATGTGTTTTGAAGGAAAGTACAGTTATGTTTGAAACGTACCACAAATGAGGATGTTTGAGTAGTTTTGCTGTCATAGTCCTCACTCTTGGGAAATCCTGCTCTGCAGGTATCCCACTGCTAGGCAGTCCTCCAAACCTGTTCTCTCCCCTGAGCTTATGCTAAAGTCCTCTTTCCAACACAGGGACATCATCCCTGGTTTAGAGCACAGCAGACCAACTAGAAACTCCAGCACTTGCTAAGGTCCACGCAAAGGTGCCCCAATCCCAAAACACCAACTGGAAGGCTGACAAAAAATAAAAATAAATGAAAAAGGACTTTAGTTTTGGTATGGTAGCAACAAAAGGGAGGAGGGGGAAGACAGGATGGGAATGCCCCCCAACCCCAGAGGAACCCAGAAAAAAACAGGTGAAGTCAAGGAGGACAGTGTGAGGGTTACTTAGACTGCAACAGTGTACTGTTTGTCATAGTAATCTCTGCTGCAGTCAGCACTCTTAGGATGATTCCCAAAGCATGTGTGAGGGTTACTTAGACTGCAACAGTGTACTGTTTGTCATAGTAATCTTTGCTGCAGTCTGCACTCTTAGGATGATTCCCAAAGCATGTGTGAGGGTTACTTAGACTGCAACAGTGTACTGTTTGTCATAGTAATTTCTGCTGCAGTCTGCACTCTTAGGATGATTCCCAAAGCATGTGTGAGGGTTACTTAGACTGCAACAGTGTACCGTTTGTCATAGTAATCTTTGCTGCAGTCTGCACTCTTAGGATGATTCCCAAAGCATGTGTGAGGGTTACTTACACTGCAACAGTGTACTGTGTTGTCATAGTAATCTCTGCTGCAGTCTGCACACTTAGGAGGATTCCCAAAGCATGTGTGAGGGTTACTTAGACTGCAACAGTGTACTGTGTTGTCATAGTAATCTCTGCTGCAGTCTGCACTCTTAGGATGATTCCCAAAGCATGTGTGAGGGTTACTTAGACTGCAACAGTGTACTGTGTTGTCATAATAACCTCTGCTGCAGTCTGCACTCTTAGGATGATTCCCAAAGCATGTGTGAGAGTTACTTAGACTGCAACAGTGTACTGTTTGTCATAGTACTCTCTGCTGCAGTCTGCACTCTTAGGATGATTCCCTAAGCATGTGTGAGGGTTACTTGGACTGCAGCAGTGTACTGTTTGTCATAATAATCTCTGCTGCAGTCTGCACTCTAAGGATGATTCCCAAGGCATGTGTGAGGGTTACTTAGACTGCAACAGTGTACTGTTTGTCACAGTAATCTCTGCTGCAGTCTGCACTCTTAGGATGATTCCCAAAGCATGTGTGAGGATTACTTAGACTGCAACAGTGTACTGTTTGTCATAGTAATTTCTGCTGCAGTCTGCACTCTTAGGATGATTCCCAAAGCATGTGTGAGGGTTACTTAGACTGCAACAGTGTACCGTTTGTCATAGGTTCATAGGTTCATACTAGGCTATCTGCCCGAGGGCATTTACAAGCCTAGCCCATAGTTTTGTGGCTTATGCCACCCCTTTAGTATGGGGAACTATACCCATTATTTTGCTGTGCCTCTGTCGAGCAGTGACACTGAGGTAATCCCTGGGGTATATCTGCGATCTCCCATCCATTGGTCAAGATTTCTCTTGAACAAGGCCAGCGAGGTGCTCTGCCTCACATATACCGGGATTTTATTCCACAGCATAGGGAGTCTTTGGGTGATGAATCTATCCCTCCAGCACGTCCTATTAATAGCTGTGTCGAGGTTTAAGTCTCCGCCCTTGTGGCTCTGACGGATCTAGATTTTTGAGGTGAAGCATATTCATCAAATCTGGGTTTGACATGGCCTTGTATGTTAGGCAAAGGTCACCTCTGAGCAAGCGGTGGCGACTGAATAGAGCTGGAGTTCTTTCAGTCGGGCAGCATAGGACAGATGTTTGAGACCCTTTATCCTTTTGGTGAGGAACTATTGTGGCCTCTCCAGCTGCTCCAAGTGTAGGGTCAGATACATTCAGAATGGGGCATTCTACTCAATCATTGGTCTGATGAGTGATGAGTATAGGGAGACTATGACCTCCCTTGATCTAGATGAGAATCCCTTCATGATAAGGTGGGCAATGTAGAAGGTCTTCCTAACTACTTTAGCTACATGGGTGTCGAATGACAGACTACTATCAACCTGGGTCCCCAGGTCCCTGATAACTTCTTCTGTGCTCAGTGGATTGCCACCTATTTGGTAGCTAGGGGTAACCTTGTTTTTCCCGAAGGGTATGACTATGGAGTTTTTGGCATTTAGGCTTAGGCCATGGCCCTGGCACCAGTGATCCATTTCTGTGAGACCCTTCTGAAGGATATCTGTGTCAGATGTGTTTTCTACTATGGCCCAGTTTGCAGTCATCTGCAAACTTTGTCAGCCATAACCCTCCTGTGTTTGCTTGTACTTGGAAAAGTAGATGCCAAACAAGAGTGGGCCCAGGACTGAGCCCTGTGGTACACCACTTGTGACAGGCTTTGAGTCTGACATGGCGCCAGCAACTCTGACCCTGTGGGTTCTGTCACTCAGCCAGTTTGCAACCCATCTTGTGATGTATGGGTTAACATTTAAGCTGATGAGTTTTTCAATGATACCCGAGTGGGGTATTGTATCAAGGCCTTCGCCAGATCGAGGTAGGCTGTATGGACTGCCTTTCCCTCATCAATGGCTTTGGTGACCGTTTGAAAAAGTCAACCAAGTTTAGAAGGCATGATCTGCCTTTGACAAAGCCAAACTGGGATGGATCCAAAGTCTGCAAATTCCCTATGTCTTTATTTATGAGGTCCATTATGATCCTCTCCATGGCTTTGCAGATAAGGCTTGTCAAGCTAATGGGCGGTAATTTCCAGGGTCAGTGGAGGCACCACCTTTGTGAAGTGGGACCACAGTTGCAGTGCGCCACTCCTGGGTGCGTATCCAGAGGTAAGACTATGATTAAACAGCTGTCCTAGCTGTGGGTTTAATTCCTCGTTGAGTTCGTGGAGCACACAGCCGGGGACACCATCAGGTCCCATGGATGCTGTGTTTTTGCTTTGGAGAGAGCAGTTCTCACTTGGGCGTTGGAGATGTTTGGGGGCTGCAATCGCTGGTATAGATATCTCTCCTTTTGGGAGAAGTTTGCACTGAACCTGTCAGCCAGTATGTTGGCAATGTCTGTAGGATCAGTAATCTTCACATCATTTTGAACTAGTTCTGAGCATATCTGGGAGTTTCCTCCCAGGTTTCTAACATAGCTAAAGAAGGCCTTATGATTGTCTTTTGAGTCTTTAGCTATTTTTCTCTCAAAATTTGCTTTGGATGATTTTATGAGAGCTCTTAGTTTTTACTTATAGTGATCAAGGGTGTCTTACCTTTTAAGGATTTTGCTCTATCTTGTAGTAGCTTCCTCCTTTTGTTGTAGAGTTTGTTTATGGCTGGGGTCCACCAGACTGGACACTTGCCTTTGGTACAAAGAGTCTTTGTTTTGCTTGGGATTGCCTTATCCATGCAGTCCTGCAGGTGCTGGTAGAAGGCATTTGTAAGTGATTCAGCGGCTTGAGTACTGTTTTCCGCTCGGGGCCTTAAAGGAGACCACACTAGTCTTTAGAAGTGTGAAGTCGGCTTTGAGAAGTTCTTTACTGTGGTCTTTTTATTTCAGGTGGGGTGGGATGAGGACCTCCAGCGAGATTAGTTTGTGATCTGATCTCACCAGTGAGGGGTATACTTCGGTGTTGAACATTGTGCTCCCATGTTCGTGATGATGAGATCAAGTATGTTTTCTCCTCTTGTGGGGATGGTGACTAGTTGTTCCATGGCATTTGAGTTTATGAATTCCAGGAACTTTTGGGCTAGGGTGTTTGGGCTTGAGTAGTGTTCCCAGTCTATATTAGGGTAATTGAAGTCACCTAGTATGATGGTGTTTGGTGATACATTTATCCCTCTAGTGTTTTCAGGAAGGCCATGTGAGGTTCCTGAGTTTGTGAGGGTGGCCTGTAACATGCTACAATTTGCAGAGCAGTCTTGCCTATGGTTAATTGCACCTGGGTGGTCTCCGATGCATCGTGCGTTGCCACCAGTCTTGAGGTGTGGGTGTCCTTGATGAATATGGATACCCTCCTTTCTTGGTATTGTCCGGATTTTGGGGCCGGAACGCATGATAAGAGGTAAAACCTGATAGTGCTGGGGTGCTCTCAGGAGCCTTGAACCAGGTTTCTGTCACTGCACAGACATCGATGTTCTCCATACTGAGAAGGGCCTCGAGTCGTGCATTTTGAGATTTAGACTTCTGGCATTGAGCAGCATTACCCTTAGTTTTTTTCCTTTTTGTGTTCTAGGGTGGTAGGTTTAGAATTTGAGCCTTGCCTAAAAAGGCACTATGGGGTGGCAAGAGTCTTTGCCAATATTCGAATCCCAGGGTGACAGGTGCAAGCCGTCCCTTGCGACAGCGTGGCTTGTCCAGCATGTCATCCCAGGCAGACAGACATTGGATCCCCTTTGAATGACACCAGAGTTTAAGCCAATTGTTAAAGCTGATCATCTTATCTCTGTATTGTGGCATCATTCTTGGTGAAGGTAGGATACTGCTCAAGGTCAGGGTCATACCTGCCTGGGCTACATAATCAGAGAGCTCCTCAATGTCTCTTTTCATGTAGTCCAAGGAGGTACGTCTCAGGTCGTTTACACCAGCGTGGACAATGACTGAGTCGTATTTGTACCTGCTGTTGAGAGACCTGAGTGCTTGCGTTATGTGGCGGATTCTAGCGCCCGACAGGCAGCTTACTGTGACCTTCTCCTTACTCAGTCTGGTGAGCGGGACGCCAGTGTGTCTGACTATGGAGTCACCAATGACTAGTGTGTCTGGCATTGTGTTTGGCCTTAAGGGCTGTGACTGTTTGACACTCTGACTGTGAGGTCTATGTGTTGCAGGTGTTGTGTTCTGAGGTGGTGGTTGTTTGGGTGTCTGCTTTGGTGGCCTCTGCTGTTTTGGTAGATTTTTGATCAGAGCCGAGTATGTCTTTGTGTGTTTATGTGTATGATTTGAGGTTGTGATGGTACTATGTGAGACTGGGTCTATAGTGTGTGTGGTAACCTTCTCCTCCTGACTGGTCTTGCCAGTCCTATGTTGAGAGAGCTCAGCCTCCAGTTTGGCCATATAGTTGCATCTCTCGCATGTATTTGTGTTTTGTGGGAGGAGGAGAGGGTTGTCTGTGTACATGAGGCAACTGTAACATTGCCTCAATATTCCCAGGCTCACCAGCTGAGCAGGAGAGGACACTAGCAACTGATCCCTCGACATGCTAGAAGGACTTGACAAAAAAACTTTAAAAGAGATTCCGGGGGACGTGGGTGACCGAGAAATGGGGGGTTGCCTTTTTGGGGTGCTATCTATAAGAGTGCCATATCAAGGTAATAAGTATTGTAGGAGCAAGTGCTAGGTTTAACAGATAGAGAAAAGTCTACTTGGAGTCAAGTAGAGATGATCTTTTTAGGTATTAGAGAAAGTGCTAGTAACAGGGATGCTTAAAGGTAAGATTGAAAAGAATGCACTCTGCAGTGTGCAGTAGAGAAGTTAGATATGAAAGTAGGTAACTTGAGTTTTACCTGTTTAAAAGTTAAGGTTTACTGGAGAGTTACTATTTTAGAACAGCAAGATGGACTGAAAGGGGTGGTTACTTTTGTATTTTGGTACTATGAAATACTGTAGGATGGCCAATAAATTTAAATAATTGAAGGGGTGGGATTTCAAAAGTGATGGTTTTGTGATTACTCACATAAGCCAGTGAAAGTAGAGAGAAATGAGATATATGGTCAGATTAACATAAGAGGCGGGCAACTAGAAAGACAGTGGTATTTAACAAGACAACTTAAATGGTTGGGAGGGAGGGAAAAAATTCTGCCTGACTCAGAACAGAGAGAGCTGTGGTCTCTTTTGAAGTTTTAATATGCTGTTAAAATGGAATGCAAGCAAAACACAAGGTAAAGAAAACAAACTACAGTATTCAAAATATAGAAAGGCAATACAGAAATACAAAAAATAACAGCAAACTAACATTTCCTTCACAGCAAAGTGTAGCAGAGTCTGGATGAGCCTTTCTGGTAAATAGTAATCTCTGCTGCAGTCTGCACACTTAGGAGGATTCCCAAAGCATGTGTGAGGGTTACTTAGACTGCAACAGTGTACTGTTTGTCATAGTAATCTCTGCTGCAGTCTGCACACTTAGGAGGATTCCCAAAGCATGTGTGAGGGTTACTTAGACTGCAACAGTGTACTGTGTGTCATAGTAATGTCTGCTGCAGTCTGCACTCTTAGGATGATTCCCAAAGCATGTGTGAGGGTTACTTAGACTGCAACAGTGTACTGTGTTGTCATAGTAATCTCTGCTGCAGTCTGCACTCTGAGGATGATTCCCAAAGCATGTGTGAGGGTTACTTAGACTGCAACAGTGTACTGTTTGTCATAGTAATCTCTGCTGCAGTCTGCACACTTAGGAGGATTCCCAAAGCATGTGTGAGGGTTACTTAGACTGCAACAGTGTACTGTGTGTCATAGTAATCTCTGCTGCAGTCTGCACACTTAGGAGGATTCCCAAAGCATGTGTGAGGGTTACTTAGACTGCAACAGTGTACTGTTTGTCATAGTAATCTCTGCTGCAGTCTGCACACTTAGGAGGATTCCCAAAGCATGTGTGAGGGTTACTTAGACTGCAACAGTGTACTGTTTGTCATAGTAATCTCTGCTGCAGTTTACACTCTTAGGATAATTCCCAAAGCATGTGTGGGGGTTACTTAGACTGCAATAGTGTACTGCTTGTCATAGTAATCTCTGCTGCAGTCTGCACTCTTAGGATGATTCATAAAGCATGTGTGAGGGTTACTTAGACTGCAACAGTGTACTGTGTTGTCATAATAACCTCTGCTGCAGTCTGCACTCTTAGGATGATTCCCAAAGCATGTGTGAGCGTTACTTAGACTGCAACAGTGTACTGTTTGTCATAGTAATCTTTGCTGCAGTCTACACTCTTAGGATGATTCCCAAAGCATGTGTGAGGGTTACTTAGACTGCAACAGTGTACTGTGTTGTCATAGTAATCTCTGCTGCAGTATGCACTCTTAGGATGATTCCCAAAGCATGTGTGAGAGTTACTTAGACTGCAACAGTGTACTGTTTGTCATAGTACTCTCTGCTGCAGTCTGCACTGTTAGGATGATTCCCTAAGCATGTGTGAGGGTTACTTGGACTGCAGCAGTGTACTGTTTGTCATAATAATCTCTGCTGCAGTCTGCACACTTAGGAGGATTCCCAAAGCATGTGTGAGGGTTACTTAGACTGCAACAGTGTACTGTGTGTCATAGTAATCTCTGCTGCAGTCTGCACACTTAGGAGGATTCCCAAAGCATGTGTGAGGGTTACTTAGACTGCAACAGTGTACTGTTTGTCATAGTAATCTCTGCTGCAGTCTGCACACTTAGGAGGATTCCCAAAGCATGTGTGAGGGTTACTTAGACTGCAACAGTTTACTGTTTGTCATAGTAATCTCTGCTGCAGTTTACACTCTTAGGATAATTCCCAAAGCATGTGTGGGGGTTACTTAGACTGCAATAGTGTACTGCTTGTACTAGTAATCTCTGCTGCAGTCTGCAGTCTTAGGATGATTCCCAAAGCATGTGTGAGGGTTACTTAGACTGCAACAGTGTACTGTGTTGTCATAATAACCTCTGCTGCAGTCTGCACTCTTAGGATGATTCCCAAAGCATGTGTGAGCGTTACTTAGACTGCAACAGTGTACTGTTTGTCATAGTAATCTTTGCTGCAGTCTACACTCTTAGGATGATTCCCAAAGCATGTGTGAGGGTTACTTAGACTGCAACAGTGTACTGTGTTGTCATAGTAATCTCTGCTGCAGTCTGCACTCTTAGGATGATTCCCAAAGCATGTGTGAGAGTTACTTAGACTGCAACAGTGTACTGTTTGTCATAGTACTCTCTGCTGCAGTCTGCACTCTTAGGATGATTCCCTAAGCATGTGTGAGGGTTACTTGGACTGCAGCAGTGTACTGTTTGTCATAATAATCTCTGCTGCAGTCTGCACTCTAAGGATGATTCCCAAGGCATGTGTGAGGGTTACTTAGACTGCAACAGTGTACTGTTTGTCATAGTAATCTCTGCTGCAGTATGCACTCTTAGGATGATTCCCAAAGCATGTGTGGGGGTTACTTAGACTGCAACAGTGTACTGTGTTGTCATAGTAATCTCTGCTGCAGTCTGCACTCTTAGGATGATTCCCAAAGCATGTGTGAAGATTACTTAGACTGCAACAGTGTACTGTTTGTCATAGTAATCTCTGCTGCAGTCTGCACTCTTAGGATGATTCCCAAAGCATGTGTGAGGGTTACTTAGACAGCAACAGTGTACCGTTTGTCATAGTAATCTTTGCTGCAGTCTGCACTCTTAGGATGATTCCCAAAGCATGTGTGAGGGTTACTTAGACAGCAACAGTGTACCGTTTGTCATAGTAATCTTTGCTGCAGTCTGCACTCTTAGGATGATTCACAAAGCATGTGTGAGGGTTACGTAGACTGCAACAGTGTACTGTGTTGTCATACTAATCTCTGCTGCAGTCTGCACTCTTAGGATGTTTCCCAAAGCATGTGTGAAAGTTACTTAGACTGCAACAGTGTACTGTGTTGTCATAGTAATCTCTGCTGCAGTCTGCACTCTTAGGATGATTCCCAAAGCATGTGTGAGGGTTACTTAGACTGCAACAGTGTACTGTTTGTCATAGTACTCTCTGCTGCAGTCTGCACTCTTAGGATGATTCCCTAAGCATGTGTGAGGGTTACTTAGACTGCAGCAGTGTACTGTTTGTCATAGTAATCTCTGCTGCAGTCTGCACTCTAAGGATGATTCCCAAAACATGTGTGAGGGTTACTTAGACTGCAACAGTGTACTGTTTGTCATAGTAATCTCTGCTGCAGTCTGCACTCTTAGGATAATTCCCAAAGCATGTGTGAGGGTTACTTAGACAGCAACAGTGTACCGTTTGTCATAGTAATCTTTGCTGCTGTCTGCACTCTTAGGATGATTCACAAAGCATATGTGAGGGTTACGTAGACTGCAACAGTGTACTGTGTTGTCATAGTAATCTCTGCTGCAGTCTGCACACTTAGGAGGATTACCAAAGCATGTGTGAGGGTTACTTAGACTGCAACAGTGTACTGTGTTGTCATGGTAATCTCTGCTGCAGTCTGCACTCTTAGGATGATTCCCAAAGCATGTGTGAGGGTTACTTAGATTGCAACAGTGTACTGTGTTGTCATAGTAATCTCTCCTGCACTCTGCACTCTTAGGATGATTCACAAAGCATGTGTGAGGGTTATTTAGATTGCAACAGGGTACTGTTTGTCACAGTAATCTCTGCTGCAGTCTGCACTCTTAGGATGATTCCCAAAGCATGTCTGAGGGTTACTCAGACTGCAACAGTGTACTGTGTTGTCATAGTAATCTCTGCTGCAGTCTGCACTCTTAGGATGATTCCCAAAGCATGTGTGAGGGTTACTTAGACAGCAACAGTGTACCGTTTGTCATAGTAATCTTTGCTGCTGTCTGCACTCTTAGGATGATTCACAAAGCATATGTGAGGGTTACGTAGACTGCAACAGTGTACTGTGTTGTCATAGTAATCTCTGCTGCAGTCTGCACTCTTACGATGATTCACAAAGCATGTGTGAGGGTTATTTAGACTGCAACAGAGTACTGTTTGTCATAGTAATCTCTGCTGCAGTCTGCACTCTTAGGATGATTCCCAAAGCATGTGTGAGGGTTACTTAGACTGCAACAGTGTACTGTGTTGTCATAGTAATCTCTGCTGCAGTCTGCACTCTTAGGATGATTCCCAAAGCATGTGTGAGGGTTACTTAGACTGCAACAGTGTACTGTTTGTCATAGTAATTTCTGCTGCAGTTTGCACTCTTAGGATGATTCCCAAAGCATGTGTGAGGGTTACTTAGACTGCAACAGTGTACCGTTTGTCATAGTAATCTTTGCTGCAGTCTGCACTCAGGATGATTCCCAAAGCATGTGTGAGAGTTACTTACACTGCAACAATGTACTGTGTTGTCATAGTAATCTCTGCTGCAGTCTGCACACTTAGGAGGATTCCCAAAGCATGTGTGATGGTTACTTAGACTGCAACAGTGTACTGTTTTGTCATAGTAATGTCTGCTGCAGTCTGCACTCTTAGGATGATTCCCAAAGCATGTGTGAGGGTTACTTAGACTGCAACAGTGTACTGTGTTGTCATAGTAATCTCTGCTGCAGTCTGCACTCTTAGGATGATTCCCAAAGCATGTGTGAGGGTTACGTAGACTGCAACAGTGTACTGTGTTGTCATAGTAATCTCTCCTGCACTCTTAGGATGATTCACAAAGCATGTGTGAGGGTTATTTAGACTGCAACAGAGTACTGTTTGTCATAGTAATCTCTGCTGCAGTCTGCACTCTTAGGATGATTCCCAAAGCATGTGTGAGGGTTACTTAGACTGCAACAGTGTACTGTTTGTCATAGTAATTTCTGCTGCAGTCTGCACTCTTAGGATGATTCGAAAAGCATGTGTGAGGGTTACTTAGACTGCAACAGTGTAATGTTTTGTCATAGCAATCTCTGCTGCAGTCTGCACTCTTAGTATGATTCCCAAAGCATGTGTGAGGGTTACTTAGACTGCAACAGTGTACTGTTTGTCATAGTAATCTGTGCTGCAGTCTACACTCTTAGGATGATTCCCAAAGCATGTGTGAGCGTTACTTAGACTGCAACAGTGTACTTTGTTGTCATAGTAATCTCTGCTGCAGTCTGCACTCTTAGGATGATTCCCAAAGCATGTGTGAGGGTTACTTAGACTGTAACAGTGTACTGTGTTGTCATAGTAATCTCTGCTGCAGTCTGCACTCTTAGGATGATTCCCAAAGCATGTGTGAGGCTTACTTAGACTGCAACAGTGTATTGTTTGTCATAGTAATCTCTGCTGCAGTCTGCACTCTTAGGATGATTCTCAAAGCATGTGTGAGGGTTACTTAGACTGCAACAGTGTGCTGTTTTGCCATAGTAATCTCTGCTGCAGTCTGCACTCTTAGGATGATTCCCAAAGCATGTGTGAGGGTTACTTAGACTGCAACAGTGTACTGTGTTGTCATAGTAATCTCTGCTGCAGTCTGCACTCTTAGGATGATACCCAAAGCATGTGTGAGGGTTATTTAGACTGCAACAGTGTACTGTTTGTCATAGTAATGTCTGCTGCAGTTTGCAGTCTTAGGATGATTCCCAAAGCACGCTTGAGGGTTACTTAGACTTCAACAGTGTAATGTTTTGTCATAGCAATCTCTGCTGCAGTCTGCACTCTTAGTATGATTCCCAAAACATGTGTGAGGGTTACTTAGACTGTAACAGTGTACTGTGTTGTCATAGTAATCTGTGCTGCAGTCTACACTCTTAGGATGATTCCCAAAGCATGTGTGAGGGTTACTTAGACTTCAACAGTGTAATGTTTTGTCATAGCAATCTCTGCTGCAGTCTGCACTCTTAGTATGATTCCCAAAGCATGTGTGAGGGTTACTTAGACTGTAACAGTGTACTGTTTGTCATAGTAATCTCTGCTGCAGTCTGCACTCTTAGTATGATTCCCAAAGCAGTGAGATGTGTAGAGGTGGATGAACTTTTTGGAAACAGGCTTTGCAGGATAGCAGAAACAAATCCTACTTTTGCCCTTTATGTAGTCCCTAAGTTGTTATTCTTGGAGAAGGTGTGTGTGTGTGTGTGTGTGTGTGTGTGTGTGTGTGTGTGTGTGTGTGTGTGTGTGTGTGTGTGTGTGTGTGTGTGTGTGTGTGTGTGCGCTCGTGTGCGTGTGTGTCTGCGTGCATGCTTGTGTAGAAAGGACTGGGTCACTGCTTCTATGATGGTCTGGGTGGACATTCCTTCAAGGAAGGCTGTCATGGCAACTGTGGATCTAGTGTAATGTGCCCTGGGACTTGTTTCCCATACTACTGGAAGGGAAATGTAATACAGTGCCCCAGCCACTTGGAAAATGGTTATTTGTTTAACAGGATTGGCTTAGCTACCTTCCTTCTTGTAAAATAAACAAATTGTTGGTCAGTTTTCTTGAACTCCTTTGTCCTATATAGGCAGAAGTTCCACTGTCTGTGCATATCAAGGGTTTGTAGGATTCTTTCTCCTGAACTCTGAGGTTCACGAAAAAAACTACTGAAAGTGGAATAGTCTGGTTTTAGATCAAATCAGTAACAACCTTAGACATATGGAAAGACTGGTTAATTAGGCCACTCTGACTGGGTGGAACACAAGAAAGGGCAGTTTGTACATTAATTCTTGCAGCAAAACTCACTAGCACCAGGAAGAGCATCTTCCAAGAAAGGACATGTTCCTTCTATCTGGAAACAGCTCTGTACCATACCCATTCACAAAGGTGGAAATTCCACTGAACATTCCAACTTCAGGCCTACTGCAATACTATCTCCTCTCTCCAAAATTCTGGAGAAATTTGTTCACAAACAAATCCTGGAATATCTCATTCAAAAACCTGCTCACCCCCAGACAACATGGCTTTCACCCCAA
Source organism: Protopterus annectens (assembly GCF_019279795.1). Classification (NCBI taxonomy): domain Eukaryota; kingdom Metazoa; phylum Chordata; order Ceratodontiformes; family Protopteridae; genus Protopterus; species Protopterus annectens. The sequence continues at coordinate 14,855,005 of NC_056745.1, forward strand.
ACATAGCACCTCTACTGCCCTCATCTCCTTCACCAATACTATCTATCTAGCTAGTGACAACAACAAACTGGTATCCTGTCTGTTTCTTGACCTCTACAAAGCTTTTGACACCGTCTTCCACCCCCTGCTGTTGGGCAGCTCTCTACCCTGAATGTCTCAAGTTCAACAATCTCTTGGTTTGCCAGCCACCTCACAGACAGACAGCAGTCAGTTAAATGGCTTTCCACTATGTTTCCTGCTCTCCCAATCAAGATGGGAGTACCTCAGGAATCAATACTTGGCCCGTTACGCTTCAACGTCTTTATCAATCTTTTACATTCATCCGGTCCACAGTCATCTCTTATACATTGTGCAGATAACTCACAGTCATCAACATTGTTGATAAACTCTCGGATCTGAACACCATAACCCCAAAATCCTTCAGATCAATTGAATCCTGGAGATCCAGTAACCAGCTAATCTTTAATCCAAGTAAGACTTAAACTCCTACTATTCTTGTCTAAATCACTCAACCACCTCAAATCATTGTTCACTATCACATCTCACAACAAATCTACTATCTCAGTTGACTCCCATACAAAAGTACTGGGGTCATCATAGATGACCAGCTCATATTTGACCTTCACGTTCTTAGTTGCATTAAGAAAACTCATCAAAAGCTTGGTCTACTTAAATTAAAAATTCCTTGCTAATGAGTCAAGAATCTCTCTCACTCAAGCTTACCTCCTCCCTTGCCTCTTTTACAGCTCCCAAATCCTAACTTACCTTTAGACCACCCTCCCAAGTAAGTTAAAAGCAACCTATAATAAGGTGGCTAGATTCGCTGCTAACCACACCAATAAAACCCACCACTGTATTTCCCTAAACGCCTCATATTGGTTAGAATTTCCACAACTACTTGTCTCTCAACTACAGACCACACATTATGTCTTGTATGATAAATCCTTCTGTCCTAAGCTATCCTCCCTTGTATCCCTTTATAACCCACCTAGAACCCTCAGAAGTGCTGACCAAAATCTTTTATAAATCTACAAACCTAAAAGAACATTTGGGCAAAGCTTATATATTTACTTCCCCTCTCTGTCTTGGAACAAATGTCTTCTGTCAATAAGAAGTATTAACCTCAAAAAAAAAAAAAAAAATTCAAAATCACACTAAAAACCACCTAGCTAGCACCTGGACCTGCTGTTGTAATCACCCTACCTGAAATATTCATATACCCTGCTCACCCAACCTTACTACTTGCTCCAACTATACTTCAGATCTCTCTCACTTACTCATTGCTACCCCCTCCCCTCTCTCACTTTCACTCACCCAACTCCTACCTCCCCTGCTAGCCTCCTTGCATGTACTCACATTCTCCTCTGACTACTTTAACTAAAAACTTTAACACTCCTAATACTGCACCTTATGATATACTGGTAATATACTGGGTCTATACTGGTATACTGGCACTATACTGGGTCTATGCTGGTACTATACTGGAACTATACTGGTAATGCTCATGTAACAGCCCCTCAATTCTCAAAGCAAAAATTACCTTTCTTCTGTAGACTATAAAGAAAATATCATGTAAATATTGCTGTTTTACTGTTTTTGTTATAGATTTTGCTGTTAAAGTGCTGAATCAACTTTTTAAACTCACCTGGAACAAATTAATGTATTCTTATCTTGAGTTGTAAATAACTGTAATTGCTATCTTAATCATTGCATTTTTTTTGTGTATTTTCCTTTGTATATGAATATTTGTGGAGTGTTTCTCCCCAGGCCTTGGCTGAAAAAGGACAACAGGTCAGACAGACTATCCCGGTCAATAAATATCAAGTAAATAAATAAATAAATGTAGTTGAGGCTCATCAGGCTGATGGGTCTGTAATTCCTGGAGTCCATGGTAGGGCCACCTTTGTGTAGAGGCATTGCCTGAGCTGTGTGCCACACCTTGGGGACAAAGCCAGTGGATAAGCTCATGTGAATAGTTGTAGGAGTGGGTCCACCAGCACATGATTAATGCTGTATAGCAGGTATCCTGGAATGGTATCAGTTTTTGGAGAGTACTTTTAACAAAGGTTCTTTTGTGATGATAAGGGGTTTGATATCCTGAGGTATATATGGGTTTTGTGTAGATATTTCTGAACTTTGGACTGACTTTATTTGCCAGTACATTTGAGATATCTGCTGTATCAGAGTGAGCAGTGCCATTTTGTATAAGTTCAGGGCAGTGTCAGTTGTTTTTTTACTTCCTGACTTAAGTAAAGAATGATTTGCAATTCGTCTTCGCTTCCAATACCAGCCTAGGTTCATGAGAAGCCTTAGTGTTCCTAGTGGTATTTTCTGTACCTTGGATAACCTTTTAATTTTGACCATGACATGTAGGTCTTTAATTTTTCCTTGTAATCTAATCAGCTTTTTCTTCTTTATGTATTGTTTATTTATGCATGTGAACCAGCAGGTTGGTTTGCCTTTCCCCTTCCTTTTATGTACAGTTTTGGTACGGACTGACAGATTCATCCAGTTTTCAAGATGACTATAGAAATGAGTTGGATAGCTACTAGCTGTGTCAACATTGTGGGGGTGCAGTTCTACCCAAATTTAGAGACTTCATCTTAGAACTTTAGAAAAATTTTTAATATTTGAACTCTTGGAATCTTGTGACATTTGCTTGTACTGGTTTAGGGATTTTGAAAAAGAAGGTAACCACTTTGTGGTGAGACTTGTCATTTTTGTAAGCACCAGGCCAAGACTGATGTGTTCTCTAGTGGGCTGTTTGACTTTTTGATATAGGGAATTCCTGATTATGAAACCGAGGAATTTTTAGGCATTCCCTATATTGGAGGTGCAAGTCTCCCCGTTTATCAATGGATGATGGAAATTTGTGTATCTGAAGCTCATCCAGTTTAAGAAATTGATACAGTGTTTGTGGGCTGATGGGGGAGTCTTTTAACATGCTGTCATCTGATAGTTGCTTTTATTTAGAGCAATATGAATTTAAGTTCAGTTTGTGGGCGTTTGGGGCTCTGTCTTGAGGTAATGTGGCCTATAACAAATATGGATTGTCCATCACAGTATCCAGTGGGTCTAAAGGTTTGGTATGTGCAAATGTCTGATATAGAAGGGGTACGTTCTGCACTTTTAAATCAGATTTCAGTAATAATGCACACATGAATGTGCTCCAAATGCAGAACGACCTAGAGGTGAGGCAATTTGTTTAGACTCAAAGCTTTGAGTAGCATCTGACTGATATTATCCGATGTTTATGCTTATTGTTTATGTTTTTCAGTGTGGAAGATCCATTACCTGGACCCTACCTAAAAAGGGTGCTACGAGGCAGAAAAGGTTTTAGCCCATATGCAGAAGCCCTAGACTGAGAAGTTCAAGCTGACATAGGCAAAGTACGTAGATCTGTGCAGTACTTCTGGATATGCTGACACATACTGGATCCCGCTCAAATTACAAGAGTTACCAAATCAGCTGTTTAAATCAACCATATTTTCCTTGTACTTCGGCATCATTCTTAGCAAAGGCAAGATTCGTCTCAATACCAGAGTCTTTCCTGCACTTGTGATGTGCATGGGGACCTCAGAGATGTTAACATGCATTTATCATAGGGATTTGCACGCCAGGTGATTTACACGCACATGGACCACCAGGAAGGTCATTTACACCCACATGGATCACCAGCAAGGTCATTTACACCCACATGGACCACCACCAAGGTCATTTACACCCACATGGACCACCACCATGTTGTAGTCTTTCTTGTTCATGTTAAGGGTCTTGAGGGCCCTTGAAACATTGGAAACATACTTCTCAACCATGCAGATTTTCACAGAATGTCCAGATTTTTGCCTCATACTTTGGTCTGTTCCTCATACAATTTTTGCTTTTCTGGATTTTTGTAGGAAATCAGCGAGGACTGAATTCCCAAAATAATGACAGGCATTTGAGTTTCAGCCTTCATATCCTTTAGAAAATGCATGGTAACACAAGACATTTTATTCTAGCAACTTTCTAAATTTATAAGAGCAATATTTAAAATTTGTCCCCCCATCATTTTTATTTTTGTCCAGATTTTTTGTTTTAAGAATTTGAGAACTATGATTGGAGATTTTGGCACATGAAAGATAACTCAGTGTCATCCTGTTTTTGTCCAGATACTAGTCTGTGTGTCTTACTATGGAGCCACAAATCACCAACATATTATTGTTAGTAGAGGGTTTATCTATACTTGGTTTGGGATGAGTTTTTTCCTGGTGACCCTCATTTGTAGATGTAGCAGTATGTGCTGTGCTATTCTCCATATTCTTGTGTGGAGAGCTGCAGAGTTGTGAGATACACACAGACTTTGTTTTTTTATCGAAGTGATGCCTCCATCTCATACCTCTCAACCATATCAAATTCCTCAGTATTTACCAGTTCTGTAGGCAAAATAATGGGGTGCCATGAATTCCCAAATGTCCCCTTCAATTTCTGATTTTAAGTTGGTTGTCAGTTCCGTGTGGAAACTTGCATGGCATCATACCCTTTTCCTGCTTGATAACTATTTAGGTGGTTTTCTGGTGTTAACTTGTCTAGTTGTCATGCATTCTTGTCATTTTATGCAATTTATTTATTTTGGGACTGTATTTTCTTCACTTTAATTTTAAGAACGTTCTTCTTTAAAAACGTTCCCATAGCTGGTCTAGTGTGCGTTCGTTGTACAGACAGACGTCATTCTGCTGTTCCTGATCACCCAAATACAGCATTTAAGGGAATTTGCTGCTAACGAATGGTGTGTGTTTAGAAGGTTGCTGCTTTACTGGGACTGTATTTACGCTAATGAATGGCTAACGAATGGTGTGTGTTTAGAAGGCTTGCTGCTTTACTGGGACTGTATTTATGCTAATGAATGGCTAACGAATGGTGTGTGTTTAGAAGGCTTGCTGTTTTACTGGTTCTGTATTTTAATTTTAAGGGCGTTCATCTTTAAGAACAATCCAATAGCTGGTCTGGTGTGCATGCGTTGTACAGGCAGTCATCCTGCTCTTCCTCAACACCAGTGCAATTTAATACAGCATTTAAGGGAATTTGCTGCTATATACCTGGTGGTTAATGTTACTTGCTCCTACAGTACTTATCATCTTGATACAGCACTCTTGTTATAGATAGTACCCCAAAAAGGCAAACCCCATTTCTCGGTCACCCACATCCCCCGGAATCTCTTTTAAAGTTTTTTTGTCTATTCCTTCTAGCATGTCGAGGGATCAGTTGCTAGTGTCCTCTCCTGCTCAGCTGGTGAACCTGGGAATATTGAGGCAATGTTACAATTGCCTCATGTACACAGACAACCCTCTCCTCCTCCCACAAAACACAAATACATGCGAGAGATGCAACTATACGGCCAAACTGGAGGCTGAGCTCTCTCAACATAGGACTGGCAAGACCAGACAAGAGGAGAAGGTTACCACACACACTATAGACCCAGTCTCACATAGTACCATCACAACCTTAAATCATACACATAAACACACAAAGACATACTCGGAGGCTCTGATCAAAATCTACCAAAACAGCAGAGGCCACCAAAGCAGACACCCAAACAACTACCACCTCAGAACACAACACCTGCAACACATAGACCTCACAGTCAGAGTGTCAAACAGTCACAGCCCTTAAGGCCAAACACAATGCCAGACACACTAGTCATTGGTGACTCCATAGTCAGACACACTGGCGTTCCGCTCACCAGACTGAGTAAGGAGAGGGTTACAGTAAGCTGCCTGTCGGGCGCTAGAATCCGCCACATAACGCAAGCACTCAGGTCTCTCAACAGCAGGTACAAATACGACTCAATCATTGTCCACGCTGGTGTAAACAACCTGAGACGTACCTCCTTGGACTACATGAAAAGAGACATTGAGGAGCTCTCTGATTATGTAGCCCAGGCAGGTATGACCCTGACCTTGAGCAGTATCCTACCTTCACCAAGAATGATGCCACAATACAGAGATAAGATGATCAGCTTTAACAATTGGCTTAAACTCTGGTGTCATTCAAAGGGGATCCAATGTCTGTCTGCCTGGGATGACATGCTGGACAAGCCACGCTGCTTTGCAAGGGATGGCTTGCACCTGTCACCCCTGGGATTCGGATATTGGCAAAGGCTCTTGCCACCCCATAGTGCCTTTTTAGGCAAGGCTCAAATTCTAAACCTACCACCCTAGAACACAAAAAAGGAAAAAAACTAAGGGTAATGCTGCTCAATGCCAGAAGTCTCAATCTCAAAATGCACGCACTCGAGGCCCTTCTCAGTATGGAGAACATCGATGTCTGTGCTGTGACAGAAACCTGGTTCAAGGCTCCTGAGAGCACCCCAGCACTATCAGGTTTTACCTCATATCATGCGTTCCGGCCACAAAATCCGGACAATACCAAGAAAGGAGGGGGGGGGTATCCATATTCATCAAGGACACCCACACCTCAAGATTGGTGGCAATGCACGATGCATCGGAGACCATCCAGGTGCAACTAAACATAGGCAAGACTGCTCTGCAATTTGTAGCATGTTACAGGCCACCCTCACAAACTCAGGAACCTCACATGGCTTTCCTGAAAACACTGGAGGGGATAAATGTATCTCCAAACACCATCATACTAGGTGACTTCAATTACCCTAATATAGACTGGGAACACTACTCAAGCCCAAACACCCTAGCCCAAAAGTTCCTGGAATTCATAAACTCAAATGCCATGGAACAACTAGTCACCATCCCCACAAGAGGAGAAAACATACTTGATCTCATCATCACGAACATGGGATCACAATGTTCAACACCGGAAGTATACCCCTCACTGGTGAGATCAGATTACAAACTAATCTCGCTGGAGGTCCTCATCCCACCCCCACCTGAAATAAAAAGACCACAGTAAAGAACTTCTCGAAAGCCGACTTCACACTTCTAAAGACTAGTGTGGTCTCCTTTAAGGCCCCCGAGCCAGCGGAAAACAGTACTCAAGCCGCTGAATCACTTACAAATGCCTTCTACCAGCACCTGCAGGACTGCATGGATAAGGCAATCCCAAGCAAAACAAAGACTCTTTGTACCAAAGGCAAGCGTCCAGTCTGGTGGACCCCAGCCATAAACAAACTCTACAACAAAAGGAGGAAGCTACTACAAGATAGAGCAAAATCCTTAAAAGGTAAGACACCTTTGATCACTATAAGTAAAAAACTAAGAGCTCTCATAAAATCATCCAAAGCAAATTTTGAGAGAAAAATAGCTAAAGACTCAAAAGACAATCATAAGACCTTCTTTAGCTATGTTAGAAACCTGGGAGGAAACTTCCAGATATGCTCTGAACTAGTTCAAAATGATGTGAAGATTACTGATCCTACAGGCATTGCCAACATACTGGCTGACAGGTTCAGTGCAAACTTCTCCCCCCCTCCCCCCCAAAAGGAGAGATATCTATACCAACCGATTGCAGCCCCCCAAACATCTCTAATGCCCAAGTGAGAACTGCTCTCTCCAAAGCAAAAAACACAGCATCCATGGGACCTGATGGTGTCCCCGGCTGTGTGCTTCATGAACTCAACGAGGAATTAAACCCACAGCTAGGACAGCTGTTTAATCATAGTCTCACCTCTGGATATGTACCCAGGGAGTGGCGCACTGCGACTGTGGTCCCACTTCACAAAGGCGGTGCCTCCACCGACCCTGGAAATTACTGGCCCATTAGCTTGACAAGCCTTATCTGCAAAGCCATGGAGAGGATCATAATGGATCTCATAAATAAAGACATAGGGAATTTGCAGACTTTGGATCCAACCCAGTTTGGCTTTGTCAAAGGCAGATCATGCCTTTTAAACTTGGTTGACTTTTTCGAAACAGTCACCAAAGCCATTGATGAGGGAAAGGCAGTCCATACAGCCTACCTCGATCTGGCGAAAGCCTTCGATACAATACCCCACTCGGGTATCATTGAAAAACTCATCAACTTAAATATTAACCCATACATCACAAGATGGGTTGCAAACTGTCTGAGTGACAGAACCCACAGGGTCAGAGTTGCTGGCGCCATGTCAGACTCAAAGCCTATCACAAGTGGTGTCCCACAGGGCTCAGTCCTGGGCTCACTCTTGTTTGGCATCTACTTTTCCGAAGTACAAGCAAACACAGGAGGGTTATGGCTGACAAAGTTTGCAGATGACTGCAAACTGGGCGCCGTAGTCAAAAACACATCTGACACAGATATCCTTCAAAAGGGTCTCACAGAAACGGATGACTGGTGCCAGAGCCATGGCCTAAAGTTAAATGCCAAAAAATGCATAGTCATACCTTTCGGGAAAAACAAGGTTACCCCTAGCTACCATATAGGTGGCAATCCACTGAGCACAGAAGAAGTTATCAGGGACCTGGGGACCCAGGTTGACAGTAGCCTGTCATTCGACACCCATGTAGCTAAAGTAGTTAGGAAGACCTTCTACATTACCCACCTTATCATGAAGGGATTCACATCTAGATCAAGGGAGGTCATAGTCTCCCTATACTCATCACTCATCAGACCAATGATTGAGTACAATGCCCCATTCGGAATGTATCTGACCCGACACTTGCAGCAGCTGGAGAGGCCACAAAAGTTCCTCACCAAAAGGATAAAGGGTCTCAAAAATCTGTCCTATGCTGCCCGACTGAAAGAACTCCAGCTCTATTCAGTCGCTTACCGCTTGCTCAGAGGTAACCTGTGCCTGACATACAAGGCCATGTCAAACCCAGATTTGATGAATATGCTTCACCTCAAAAAATCTAGATCCGTCAGAGCCACAAGGGCGGGAGACTTAAACCTCGACACGGCTATTAATAGGACGTGCTGGAGGTATAGATTCATCACCCAAAGACTCCCTATGCTGTGGAACAGAATCCTGGTATATGTGAGGCAGAGCACCTCGCTGGCCTTGTTCAAGAGAAATCTTGACCAATGGATGGGAGATCGCAGATATACCCCAGGGATTACCTCAGTGTCACTGCTCGACAGAGGCACAGCAAAATAATGGGTATAGTTCCCCATACTAAAGGGGTGGCGTAAGCCACAAAACTATGGGCTAGGCTTGTAAATGCCCTCGGGCAGATAGCCTAGTATGAACCTATGAACCTATAAAACCCTGTACCTTAGGTACAGGAAGCAAGATCCTGAATTCTCTACCCATACCACCACTCGTGATTGAAGGAGTTGAGTCCATAGATCTCAACTGTCCAGATTTTCACAGAATATCTGGGATGTTTGGCTCATACTTTTTTTTGGTCTGTTCCTCTTAAAATTTGTGGTTTTCTGGCAAATCAGTGGGAAATTAGTTCATTAAATAATGATAGCCTTTTAAATTTCAGTCTTCCTGTCTTTCAGAAAACACATTGGAAATACAAAACATTTTATTTTAGCAACATTCTAAGAATTATACAAACAATGTTTAAAATGTGTCCCTGGATTTGGGCCTTTGTTCACCCCAGTACATTTTGGCTTTTTCCAGATTTCTTGTGGTGCAAAGTTGAGAGATATAGTTATGTGTCAAGTGGATTTTGCAAGGAGCTGAGAACTTCAGGGGAAGAGAAATTTTAGTGCTGCTTATGCCAAGTCTGTTTGCATTGTTAGTAGCCCAACAGGTAGTATACTTGCTTTTTATGCAGAAGGCTTTGGGTTCTACTCCCACAATAGACAGATGGATTGCTGATACTGTACTGTGTTGCACTTTAATGGGAGTGGATGCTGCAGTCCTGAGAATGTCCTCCTTTGGTAACTATGAACCTGTTATCAGTTTGCCACCCATTCCCTATTGCAATATTACTAGCTTATCATTTTTTTTAATGTAACACAGACGGTTTATTCTTCAAGGGCAACAGGCACTTTATTTGTAGATGAAACAATGAAATATAAAGTTGTTTGCTAGCAGCAACCTCTTTAGTTACAGATCTCTTTAATGTGGAATAATGTAGATGACTTTTACTTCTGCAGATATTGTGCATATTTACTGATACTGGCAGATTGTATTGACAGAAGTTTGGGTAGAATTATATGATGGAAATGTTCTGAATTGGACAGTTTTGTCATTAATGGTTCATACATTTTGTTTCATTGCTTACTGAGAAGATGTTCAAAGCAATAAATTTAAAACATGCTCTAGCAAGGGTGCTGTATTATACAAGGAATATAATTTAATACAATCAGGAAGGTGAATCAAAGAACACATGCATGTTTGCATAGTCCTAAATATCTGTGCAAGGGGCCTATGATTTGAAAACAGCCCAAAGGTAAACTTTATCTGCCACTGGCTGGATGCATTTTCTTGAATGTAGGTTTAATGCTGTTTCAATTAATATGAGTTTCTAGGCAGAGAAGTTTTAATGCTAAGTATGTTTTCATTGTGAGATTGTATTGCTTTGTTTATCATTTGTCTATCAGTGTTTGTGCTATAAAATTTAAAGTAAAAGTTTAAATGAAATCCAAGTAATCACTGCAGAAGTAAAGCATAAAACAGTATGCATATTACAGTATTTATAGCAAATGACGAGAAATAGCCAAGTAATGGGATGCAGAAATGGCTGCAGGGGGGAGGAATGTGTATGGAGGGCCTATCTGACCATGATTTTGTGAGGGAGAAGAAGCGGCAAACTCAAAGGCAACCCTGGGTGGCACAAACTCTAGGTATACCACTGGGGTGCTCCCTGTTTACGTTTTTGGATTACTTAAAGTCTGTACCATTTTGACCTTCTTTACAGCATAATTTGTCTGATGTTGATGCAAAAGACCCTCAGTCTTCAGCACAATATCAAGCAGCACCTGCTAGTGGGAGAGATTTACACCCATGTGCATTCCTTGCCTTTTGATTACACTGCATTTATATTTCAAACAGTGTAACAACTTTTTTAAACAATAAACTTTTTTATTAAATTATCACATGACATAGAAGTCCCAAATGGGAAATGCTTAGTTAATAAGCAGTTGTTGTGTTTAATAAAAATCATTATATTTAACAAGCAGTCAAGTCTGTTCATCTGGGTTAGTGGATTTCTTTTCTTGACGTGAAGTACCTGTCCTTATGGAATAACAAGCTTATGTCAAAGTCCTTAAGTGATGCATGAACTATTCTGGTATTTTCCTTTCCCATGGCTTAAAGAGGGCAGACACAGTGCTTAGTAATGCCAGGCTATGCTTGAATCGGTATCATATCTTCAGATAAAGTAGAGACAGGGCTCTGTGAAGAATTACAGCAAGCTTCTCTTCTTAGTTTATATAATTCAGACTCATATTTTACTTAAGCATTTTTATAGAGTTCAAATATTGATAGAAATAACACTGTTGTTCTGTTTATGTTTTTGTCTTTAATATTTTGTGTTGTTCTGTTTATATTTTTGTATTTAATATTTTGTCCTTCAGTTTGCATTTAAAAGTTAGTATCCCACAATTCCACTGGAGTAGACGGGGCTACATAAATATGTATTAAAATTTTATTTTAATTAGCATACAGATTTTTGGCCAGTTGTAGCTACTTTTCATGGGCCTTTTTGTCCAAAGTTTTGATGATTCCAAGTTGAGAGGTATGCTCTATCATCTCTCAGGGGTATTTTGTGGTGGGGTAAATAGTAGTTCATTGTCAGTGTGTATCAGGCAGTTGTTATACTGCCTGAACATACCAGGTGCTAAGAGGCAGGCAACTGAGTGAAAACAATCTGACTGACCTTCCATTTAGTCCAGGAGTGTAGAAATCTGGGAAATAAGACTTATCTGAATGGCATTATGAGAGTTATCTATATATTTATAGTTTAATGGTCATCTACAGGATGTGCTCTAGTAAAGGAGAAGCAACTTGCAGTAAATGATACCTTCATGGATTTTTTTCTTTCAAACAAAATTTGCAGTCATCATTTTATACACTATAATGATAGTTTTGCACTGCTCTTATGAGTGACATTTCATCATCCAAACATTGAAATAACAGCAGCTTATCTACAATGAGATCTCATGATGTCATTTCTAGTTTGCTATATAGTTCTAGGTTTGCCTTTTCGTAATACATGTTCATCTGTTTTTTTTTTCAAAGGTTTATGTAAGCATTGCATAAATTCCAGAATTAGTTTTTTTTTGAAACAGGTTAAGAGGCTAATTTGCACTATTGGTTTACAGTGAATTCCTTCTACATAAAGTTGAGAATGCATGTCAACACCATGACATAGAGAGTGATGAAGCTTGATGCAGCCCAGGCAACCTTAATAGCACTGGTAGGAGAAGAGAAGAGATGATGACGAGCATGCCCCATCCTGGGGGAGGCAGAGCAAAGCACCCATAGCATCCCGGGAGAGGGGGGGGCAGGGCAGAGCAGAGCCCACATAGCCACAGCTCTCTCTCAGGATCAAAGCAGGAGCAATGCAGTGGACATCCTGGTGGGGCTGGCTTTCAGCTCCCAAGACACTGGTGATAGCCTTCATTAGCAAGTAAACAGGAACATGCAGTATCAGTGAGAAGACATTGCGAGTCCTCATGATGATGCTTGTAGCCTATCCAGGAATGGACCTGGGGACTTGCAAATGCTCTCATTGCTGGACAGCACAAACTCTGTGATGTCTGCCTTAATGATGAACCCTCCAGATAACCTTTGCACAAGGGACTCTGTGATGTCTGCCTTAATGATAAACCCTCCAGATAACCTTTGCACAAGGGACTCTAGAGATTTACCATGCTATGTAGTGAAGGGACTCAAAGTGAACAACAGGAGACTTCACAGTTAGTTAACAGAGAAGGAAAGAAAAACACCTAAAATAAAACATTGTGAATGCTGTCGTAGTCTTCTGCAAGAATGTTAATGTTTAATCATACTGTTTGGTGAGCACTCACTCCCAGCTGACTGCCCTTTACATTTCTTTGATCCTGTATTTTTCCATATTTGAGAGCACTAAGTTCAAGACACTATCTTAATGCAGTTCCCATCTATCAGGAAGTCTTTTTATTTTTCATTTCAAGGGCTTATTGTCATAATTTTCTTTTCTGTTTCCTCATTATGAGACGATTTTTGTCTAAAGTCTCATGCTAACAGTATAGTGCTCAGTGTGACCCACAGCACTTCATATTCACTTTGTTTGTTTGGTTCTGTTGGTTTAATAATTTTCTTTACTCCTACAGGTCATCTGGTCACTTCTGTTTTAGTCTTAATTTCCATGATGCATGCTGCATATCCCTGTGTGTTTACTTCCCAGCCATGGATCTCCTTACAGCACATTTCTGTTTCCATCACAATAAACATACTTTGTTCTCCTATCAAATGCACACATTTGGCCAGCATCTTACCTGGACGGAGGTCAGTGGTGGTCATTGTCCTTCAGTTTTCTTTCATCTTGCCCCTTCCTGATTCCTTCAAGTTGCTGTTGTGGTTTCCTAGTCCCCTCGTTTATTACTGCTCTCCTTATAGTGTCCTTACTCACTGTGTTTATCATAACTACTCTGAGTTCACAATTTTCTTAATACTTGTACTGTAACTCCTCCTTTGGATAATTTAAAAGCTTTGTAATAAAATACTTAAACCTGCCACTTAGAATCTAAGGTAGAAAAGACCTTCTTGCCAGTAAAGGGCTTCATCCATCCATATGGTTCATGAATTACTGTTTATACTAAATGCTTGATGTTACATTGTGAACTGTAGCCTCGGTTATGATGTAACTTATCTTTGAATGGCTGTTTTTGAATGCTTCTACTCTAGGACTTCTCCCCTGTTTTAAAACCCTACTTGCAACTCTACAATCTTTTTCCCAGTCATATTATTTGCCCCAGGTGAACAATAACTTCCACTCTCCTTCTCTGTGCAGCTGCTCCTTAGACCCTTAAGATTTACTCTCTGTTCCTTCCACGCCAGTAACTACTCAGGTAAACAGGGTTGTTGCCTTGCCTTTTGTTATCCCTGTCACCCATACATGGCCCACCTATTTGGAGGTTCCCAGTTAAATCCGTACACTTACCTGTTAGTGCCACCATAGGCTAACCAATGTGTACCAGTATGGTACAAGAATTACAGAGGGGTATATGTGGGTAGGTTCACCTGTGTTCCACCATCCTTACCCTCATGGAGCCCAGTGTGGTCCACCTGATCCTCATTAATGGCATCCTCTGGGACAACAATGGTAGCCTTTGTGGGCCCTGGGTGGAAGTTATAGTCTCACATCTTAGGCCCTACTGCCCAGGGATTAGCAACTTCTGCTGTCCCAGTAGACGGGGCAACACCACACTGTCCTGATCATCTTCTATGCTGGTTGTACCACCAGTTACTCCACCCAAGGTAGGAGGCTCTTACTTTTCTGTTTCACTTACACTAGTTCCTATAAGGCTATTAAAGTGAATTCATAGCGAGTATAAATGGAAGTCCTTCCTATCACTGTTGCAGTACTCTTTATGCAAGTGATCTCCTGCTAAGGATAGTCCAACATCCTGCCAGTATACCCAAGCCATTAGAATTTATAGGCATTGTACACCACATGAAAACCAAATAAACTCGAACTTCTAGAATTCAGAACCCAACAAACAACAATAACTGGAACTATGACTGGGAAGAGGAGGCAAATATATTTAGCGTAAATAACTATTTATTTTCCACTTTTGTATAAAACATCATCAGAAAACAATAAAATTAACAATTAACTGCCAATAGTTTAAATACAGCTATTAACCAATAAAAAGTAAGCTTTAATCAAGGAAATTGATAACATCAAACGTTACAAAAAAATATTCATGTTAAAACCATTTATAATATTACTTACTTATGTATACCCTATGATTCTTTAAAAAAACATTTAATATTAACATAGTCATTTAACCCAGGTTCTTGATCAGAATTTAATTTGATTTGCCATTAAGCATCCTTTTGTTCTAATTCTGTCTAAAAATTTCCACCCCTCAAATGGTGCACACCTTGTTCTAGCACAGAAAACAAAAACTTATTGAAGTTAGGGCACTTCAAAGCGTGCTTGTAGAAAGCATTCTTTGTAATACAATAATAATGTTCTCTTATTCTAGTACATAATGCATGGGTGGTCATCCCTCTATAAAACGCAGTGCAAAAAGAACAAGTCCCTGTATAAACTATTCTCTTGGTTTTACAGTTGAAATGACCCAATACTTTTATGGTATACGCTAAATGTGATAAATTCACAAATGGTCCCTCCAAAATATACTTACAGACATTACAACATCCACATTTAAACATACCAAAGGACGTATTAGTCTGAAAATAGTTTCTTTTTCTGTAATGATTTAAAATTGTAATGATTCCTATACACAAGTTGGGGACGGGGGCCCACTGACTCAAAGGTCCTGGTTACTGTCCAATATCTTCCAATTATCTTGTATAATGTCACTTATAAATCCACTGTCTGAAGTCATGTTCAAATTACAAAATAGGTTGTTACCAGACTTACAACTTCCATCAGTCCTGTTTCCATTTTTAAAGCTACTGTAAGGAACTGTAATGTAGGTGGATAATGTGTCATTCAGTTATCCAAAACCATTCTAGCTGTATTTCTTAATGGTTCTTCGTGATATTCTCTTCCTAAGAAAAGGGATAGAATAAACTCAATTTCATCCAGAAAACCACTGTCTTCACTAGCCATTTTACTGGCTGTGATAAACTGACCTTTAGGAATGTTGTCCTTCATAATGTGTGGGTGTTGACTAGTATAGTGCAAATAATTCTTAGTCATTTTTTTTTTTTTACGATAAATTTTACTAACAAATTTATGCTGTTCCATAACCCATTCTAAAAGATACATCTAAAAAGTTTATTTTCAAACTCACATCACCTAAGGTGAACTTAAGAAATTCAGACCAGAATTGAAACAGTGAGTGAACTCTTTCACTTTCGTATGGTCATCCTCTAAAATAAAAAATAGGTTGTCAACAAATCTTTTAAAATACACAACATGATATTTTTCCACGATGGGTTCTAAAAAAACATGCTTCTATCATCCCATCCGACCACAATGTTTGCAAAAGAGGGGGCAGCTGGAGACCCCATGGCAACCCCTCTGTTCTTTCTATAAACTTTGTTGTTAAAAATGAATGTTCTGTCTTTAAACTTTGTTGTTAAAGATGACATTTTTTTTTAATAAAACATCTATCAAATCACTACAAAAGTTGCATTCATTGTTGGAAAAATTAGAAAATCTCACCATGAATTGTCTCACATATTCTACCCCTATATCATGTGGGATGCACGTAAAAAGTGACACAATGTCTGTAGTAAACATGATATGTTTTTGGGAGTTAAAATGAAAAGTTTCATTGAAATTTCAAAAATTTTCTAAAAGATCCCATGAATCCTGTAAAAATGAACTCATTTTGACTATTAAAGGATTCAAAAAAGAATCAACCATTAGAGAAGTTCCCTCGCTGATATAATTAGGGGTGGATACAATGAGTCTAAATGGGGGGTGACTGAGGTTCTTGTGAACCTTTGGTATTCTGAACAAAACCACCAACCTGGGATTCTCAATGTTACAAAATTCGTAGGTAGTCTTATCTAAATTACCATTCATTAAGTTATCAAACAGGAAAGAATACATTTTCTGATAATATGTTAAAACATCATTCACATCAGTAGATTCATATTCAAGAGTATTACTTAACATTGCTTCAGTGCTACTTATATATCTATCTTGGTCCATCAACACTAAGGTACCACCTTTGTCACTTTTCATGATTCTCACCTTACTGCTGGCCTAATTCATTGAGGGTCAACTTTTCATTTTTATTTAAGTTATAATATTTACTAATCATTTTATTATCAAATAACAACTTCCTAATTTACTTCTCACAAGTATTCTCAAAAATTTTTAAGGTGTGGACTAAAGGTGGATTGAAACTGGAAAGTTTAATGAATTTGCTGTTATTCATTTCAACATCCTTTAAAATCTAATTTAAATTCAATAACCTTGTGAACTTTTTTAATTCTAACAAGGTACTGGTAACATCAGCTCTGTTGGTGGGAACAAAATTTATACCCAGATTCAGTACATTTAAATGATCAGTGTTGAGTTTGAAGTTAGACAAGTTAATTACATTGTTTTTGAAGTCTGGTACTGCTAGTTGTCTGTCGATGAATTGGAAAGTATCCTTTCCTTTCTTCTGGTCATTCTGGTTCCCAGAGCCTCCCCCTCTTTCTCGCAGTTTAGAAAAACCTTAGGCCTCGCTCCTAAATTTGGTGGAATTATTAGAACCACCAGAATTCGTTGGTTCTCTCAAAGGGAATGGTTCACTGCATTGATTTGTATGATATCAGCTGCTGAAACCCCACTGACGTCAGTTCCTTCATGACCGGTAATCCTGTTCTCACTTTCCATTGGCTGTTTCTTCTTGGTTCTTTTAAAAGGATATTGTCTTCTTTTGAAGTTAGACTGGTTATTGTGAAAGCTAATTTTCTTTTTAAACTTGTCACCTCTATTAAAAAGCCCATAAGCCTAAAGTGCTTCCTGCAGACAAAGATAGTAGAGTCACAAAACATCTAAGCAAAAAGGTTTATACTGCTGCTACCTTGGCTTTTTGGACTATCAGTTACCAGACTCCTATGACTAGGTATATTTTAGCCCTTCTTTCTCAAGCATCTCAGGTGATTTCTGACCTTCCTGATTCTGAAGGGAAGGTTTCGGACCTTTGATAGGTTCTACCTCTCAAGTAACTCATCACGCCATTAAATGTAGTTATGATGCAGCTGATGTTTTTATAAGACTGCTGCGTTTAGTTCTGTTCTGAGGCATTACTCTTGGCTTTGTCTTCAGCCTTTACCTGATGACATTAAAGCCAAATTATTGGATGCTCCTCTTGATAATAAAAACCTTTTTGGCTCTGTTGCTGCCAAACTTTTTAAATGCCTACAAGACAAGGGCAAGCCCTTGCAGGAACTGAAACATATTTTTGTTTCTCCTTTCCCAAGTTTCAGAAGAATTATCTCTTCAAATCTGCTTTTATTTGTAGACAGTCTCACCCTCCATCCAAAGGTAAAAAGGGTTCTAGGTGTGTACCTCCAGCTACGTCGACTCAGACCACTATTTTTCAGAGGCCTCTTTTTCAGGATAAACCACGTTCCAGCTGACAATTTGCTTCCTTTTTCCCTTAGCAAGGTTCCCTTTTCCCTTTATCATTCCCTGTCCCTTCCCAAATTGGTTAAAGGTCACACAAGACTTTTAGGTTTTGCCCATCACCCACCAAGGGTATTTCATGGTGTGTAAATCTCTACCTCCCTTCCTGGGCATCCCACAGTTGTCTCAGGAGTAGCTTCCTTTGTTTCCATAAGTACTTTAGGCTCTTCTGGCCCAGGGCACCTTTCAAGTTGTGCCCCCCCCCCCCCACCCAGGTAAGGAAGGGTTTTTATTCCAGAGTGTTCCTGGTTCCCAGGAAGGAAAGCACCTGCAGATCAATTATGAACCTTTCCAAGTTCAACAAATTTCTAAAGGTCCCTTCTCTTCAGAGGTTGTGCCTTCAACTGTGTTCCCTCTTCTTCTCCACAGGCTTTTCTGTTATCTCTGGACCTCATGGATGCCTACTTTCACATCCCCACCCACCCCCTTTTCAGGAAGTTTTTGCATTTCTGATTCTTATTTTTCAGTTCTCTGCTTTGTTTTTTGACCTCTCTACTTCCCCAAGAGTATTCACCAAATGCTTTTTGCAGTATGAGAGGGATTCAGATATTTCCTTATCTAGACAACCTGCTCTTGCAGGCTTCATCCCATATGGTTCTGCTTCAGGACCTCCAGTTTTCTGTTTATCTGTTACAAAGCCTGTGGTTCACCATACATTTTCAAAAATCAGTACTGGTTCCTTCCCAGGATCATGTTTTTCTGAGTTGCAGGATCCAGACCATTCCCATGCTGGCATCCCTGCCTCCCCTCCGGGCTCTCTATCTCAGATCGCTTTTTCCAATCTCTTCTTCCTTTGGCTTCAGTCACAGCCAGGGATTTTGTCAGTGTTCACAGGTTTAAGGCTTCCACCATTCCTATGCTGCCTCTGGCCAGGCTCTATATAAGAAAACTTCAGTAGTACCTCGTCAGTGTGGCTTTAATACTGCCATCACCTGGACTTCCTAGTTCCCTTCCTTCCTTCCCTGTCTTAAGCTCAAGCTTCAGTGGTGGATTCTTCAGCTTTCTCTCAACCCAGGGCTTCCTTGGCAACCTCCAGTCCCATTGCAAAAGCTATTTTTGAATACCTCAGACAGGGGGTGGGGAACTTCCTTCGGTTCTGTCAAGGTCCAAGGTCTCTGGCCTCTTCATCAGAGATCAGATCACATCAACATAAAGGAGATGAGAGCTCTCCTTTTAGTTCTTCAGGCTTTCCACTCCCTCTTTCTTCCAGGGTCCCTTAAAGTTTTCACAGCAGTACCACAGTGATGTGGTATGTAAATAAGCAAGAGGAGACATGGTTCTACCTTCTTTGCAGGCTCACTTTTCAGGTCTGGGATCTAGCTGTACAGTATCATCAGGTTGTCTATGTTCCTTAAGAGCAGAATATAGTGGCAGATTCTCTGAGCAGGTTCAGCACACAGACTCACAAATTAATTCTTCACAGAGATGGACTTCTGGCCATTGTCCGCCACTGGGGTATTTCTCAAGCAGATTGTTCTGCCTCCGCTCTGAACAGACAGTTTTCTCTCTTCTTTTCCAGAGTTCCAAGTCCTCTGGGTTGCAAGGTGGATGCCCTATCTTTTCCTTGGAAGGGGATGCTTCTCTATACCTTCCTTCCTCTTCCCCTGAGTCCAAGGGTCTGGCACAAAATCTAGCAAGACTCGCACAAAATCTTGCTGGTGACTCCTTTTTGGTCCAGATAGCATAGGTTCCCCCTTCTTTTTCACTTAACCAGGGACAGTCATGATAAGTTACCTCACTGGGTAGAACTTCTCACACAAGTCAAGAGGTCTCTATAAATCCTCACTTGTCCACTCTTCAGCTGATGCTGTGGGTAACAGGATTTTGAACCCTTTTAGGCACCTCTTCTCTGAGGACATGCTTCTGGTTCTGCTAGAGATCAGGAAACCCCCTACGAGGAAATCATATTTGTCCAAATTGAACAGATTTTCTGTCTGGTGCCTTTCTCTTAACCAGAATCCCTTTTCAGTGGGGATCTCTCTAGTTCTCTCTTATATGTGTAAAGTGCTTCTTGCTGGCTTGGCCAAGGTCTTTGACACATTCCCCCACTCAGGTATCATTGATAAACTCACTCAGCTGGGTATCAACCCATATATTGTCGGGGGGGGGGTTGCAAACTGTCTCACTGATAGAACTCATACAGTCAAAATAGGGGACACCACCTCCTCCAGCAGACCTGTAACCAGTGGTGCTTCACAGGGATCTGTTCTGGTACCCCTAGTGTTCAAAATCTACTTCTCCAAAGTACAGGCTAAAACTAAAGGACTGTGGCTGACAAAGTTTACTGATGACTGCAAACTGGGGAGCGATCATCAAAACCCATAGCGATGTCAACATCCTGCAAGAAGGTCTTACTTAGACTAATGACTGGTACCAAAGTCATGGTCTTAAACTTAATGCAAAAAAATGCATTATCATCCCCTTCAGCGAGGATGATGTTCCTGCAAACTACCACATCAAATAGCAATATCCTAAGCACACAGTCAGTGGTGAGAGATCTAGATACAAAGGTTGACAGCAACCTTAACTTTGATCACCATGTCTCCACAGTGGTAAGAAGGGCATTTTTTATTGTTCATCTCATAGGTAAGAGCATTGTCTCCAAAAAAGAAAGGTTATAACCCCCCCTGTACTCTTCCCTCATCAGACTAATAATAGAGTACAATGCTACCTTTGGTTTGTTCCTTTCCAAATACCTGCAGCAATTGGAGAGACCACAAGGGTTTCTTACAAAGAAAATTCAGGGTCTCCAAGATCTGTCTTATGTGGACAGACTGAAATCATTGCCACTTTACTCTGTGTTGTACAGCCTTCTCAGAGGTGACCTGTGCCTTGCGTATAGAGCAGTCTCTGACTCAGCTTTAATAGAAATACTGCACATTCACAAGTCAAATGTCACATGGGTCACTCGCTCAAAGGACTTTAACCTGGTATGTGACATCAACAGAACTTGCTGGAGAGACAGATTTGTCTCACAGAAGTTGTTCCAGTTTTGGAACAAGCTTCCTATTCATGTTAAATGAAGCCCCTTGTTGGCCCTATTTAAGCGTAATTTGGATGATTGGATGGATAACCAAAAATTCACCCCAGGGTTTCCACCTATGTCCCTCTTGGACAGGGGCAATAGGTGCTGATTTTAGTGTCTGCGTGAACCAGACACCCTTGGGAACATGGGTTGAACTTGTCTAGACTTGTAAGGGCCCTAGGGCCGTTAGCCTAGTAACCTCCTATGATCCTATATTCTTTAGTTAAAGCTCACATGCTACCTATTTCTGCTTGCCTGCCCTTGAATCTTCCTCTAGCCTCTGGGTTTGAGTTCAATTTCTTAAAGGCATCCTTCATATGAGGCCTCCTAGGTAGCCTATTTTGCCTTCCTGAGACCTCAGTTCTGTTTTTGAAAAATTGACTCAGGCTTCCTTTGAGCCTGCTGCTTCATCTTCCTTGCAACATTGTACTTGGAAGACTGTTCTTCTTTTGGCCTTTACTTCAGCTAGGAGAGTATCTGAGATTCAGACTCTTATAACTGTTCCTTTTTTAGTTTTCAACATAAGCAGAGTGTCTCTTTATACTAATCCTTCTTTTATGCCCACGGTGGTCAATGAGTTGTCCCTTAATCTGTCTGTTAATTTACCCTCCTTTTATTCTTCTCTGCAGTCTGCCAGTGAGAAGATTCTTCACACCTTGGATTTGCATAGGCAGCTCAGAAATCATTTGGATAACACTAAGGTCATTCAGAAATCCGAGCAACTTTTTATTTCCTTTCATCCCAGGTCCTTAGGTTTGGTAGTTTCTAAACAAATGATCTCTTCCTGAATTTCTAAGACTATTTCCTTTTGTTGTTTCTTTCATGGTAAATCTCTTTCCTCGTCAGTAAAGTCTCACTCTACCAGAGCTGTTGCTTCTTTTAGTGTCTTTTTCAAAGGACTGGATATCAGTTCCATCATTGAGGCTGCTACTTAGACTTCTGTTCATACCTTCACTAAACATTACAAGTTGTATGCTGTTTCCAGAGCAAGAGCTGGCTTTGCCAGGGCTATCTTGCATGGGCTTCTAGAGGGGTGTTCTGTGCCTTCCTCCTCACAGATTTCCTCTAGAGCTTGTGTGCTCCCCCTTATATAAGGAATACTGCAACAGTGATATGGAAGGACAAAGTACAGTTGTGTAAACTCTTACCATAACAGTAGATGTCCCCCTCTTCACTGTCGCAGTATTCAAAGCGCCCCTCATTCCCATTCTGCACTGCCATATTCTGCTTGCCTTCTTGTCCGGGGATTCTTTTTTCCTCCTTCTGGATGGACATGCTCCTGTTGGTCTCTAGGCACATTATGTTCCTTCTGGGGCTTTTCAATTCTGAGGTATGTACATCTGTACGTCACCTTTATGCCTTGTGCAGTGAGCATAAGTGTGACATACGATGTCTATAAATTGCAAAGGTTTTGGTATACTGGTCAGGCATAGGGCTGTCTTTGGCATGAGATCCCTTATGCAAGGAATACTGCAACAATGAAGAGAACGACATCTACTGTTATGGTAAGATTTTACACAACTGTACTTTCCTTCAGAAATACAAACCACGAAGAAGCTGATGGAGGTATTGACGTACACCTAGGAATCTTCATAAACTGCTATTTTTAAGAGATGCAGAAAAGACAGGTGGCAGAAAATTACATGAAATGTGTAGTGGGATGGGTAAAGTTGTTGTTGGATGTTGTGATAAGCTTTTAAAAAAAAACCTGACAATGATAAGGGAACCAAAGGAAGTGTTCAACGTGTCAATATGACATGATCAAAATGCCAGAAAGTTAAATGCTTCTGTCAAGTACTATTTTTGATGTTAAAATCCACTTACCTATGTACTCATTCATTTGTTACCTGGGTAGGTGGGATGGTTGTATCATTTTTATTCACAACCTGCGTCTGTTTGCCAGCATATGATACAGTGCTGCAAATACAGTAAAAATAGTATAATCAAATGACCAGAGCAGAAATATTTTAACATGGGTATGAAAAATGCATATTAAAAAAAGAAAGCAAAGGAATATATGTTTGTTTAAGTTATGTTAATACAGAATTCATATTGTGTTAATTAACACAAGAACATAAAACTGCCTGTATTTCTATATTTTGATGTGTTGCATATTTCAGTCAACAGGTGTATGAATCACAGCGAGTTTCAGAGACAACAAACAACGCAGAATTTCCAGAAACCTAAACATGAAGATAATTTTAAAGATAAGATAGAAACACAAAATGAGGAGAAGCCGTATAAATGTGTCACATGTGACAGGTGCTTCGCATTTGAATCTGTCCTTAAAAATCATCAGAGAATTCACAGTGGGGAGAGGATGTTTTCATGTTCAGCCTGTGACAGGTGTTTTACACGGAGGGATACATTGTTAAATCATGTGAAACTACATACAGGAGAGAAACTGTATAAATGTGCCGCATGTGACAAGTGTTTTACTTTGAAGAATCGACTGATAAGGCATGAGAAAACACATACCGGGGAGAAACCATATAAATGTGATATATGTGGAAGGAGTTTTACCGAAAGGAGTACCTTATCAGCACATGAAAAAATACACACTGGAGAGAAATTATATAAATGTGCTACATGTGAAAAATGTTTTAGACACAAAAGTGCCCTGTCAGTGCATGAGAAAATACACAGTGGACAGAAGCTGCATAAATGTATTATATGTGGCAGGTGTTTTACTCTAAAGAGCACACTTTTAGTACATAAAGAACTGCACAGCGGAGAAAAGAAATATAAATGTACAATGTGTGACAAAAGTTTTAAACACAGGAGCACTCTAACGACACATAAAAAAATGCACACTGAAGAGAAGCCATATAAATGTGCTACATGTGATAAAAGATTTATGCGCAAGAAAACCTTTGCAATACATGAGAAAATGTGTTGTGAACGTCTAGAGAAAAACGATGAGCAGAATCTATTTAAATGTGCTACATGTGACAAAAATTTTACATATAGGAGTACCTTGTTAACACATGAGAAAATACATAGTGGGGAGAAGCTGTATAAATGTGATACATGTGGCAAGAGTTTTACACAGAAGAGTAACCTCTCTACTCATGAAAAACTACATATCGGAGAGAAGCCATATAAATGTCTTATATGTTACATGAGTTTTACACAGAAATCTTATCTTGTTAGGCATGAGAAAATGCATGTGGGAGAGAAACCATACAAGTGCACTACATGTGACAAGAGATTTGCACATAAGAGTCTTCTGTCGGCGCATGAAAAAATTCACAGTGGAGAGAAACCATTTAAATGTGCATCGTGTGACAAAAGCTTCATACAGAAGGCATATCTTTCTAAACATGAAAAAATACACAGTGGAGTTAAGCTGTATAAATGTACTACGTGTGACAGAAGTTTTACATTCAAACATACTTTGTCAGTCCACGAGAGAACACACACTGGGGAGAGGCTGCATAAATGTGTCACGTGTGGCAGATGTTTTACACACAAAACTAACCTAGTTGCACATGAAAAAATACACACTGGAGAGAAGGGATATAAATGTGCTACATGTGGCAAGAGTTTTACACAGACAAGTACCCTCTCAATACATAAAAGATTGCACATCGGAGTAAAGAAATATAAATGTACAGTGTGTAATAAATGTTTTATGCATAAAAACAGCCTCATAGCCCATGAAAAAATACACAGTGGAGAGAAGTTGTATAAATGTGCTACATGTGACAAATGTTTTACATTCAAGCATACACTGTCAGTACACGAGAGAACACACACTGGAGAGAAGCTTTATAATTGTACTACGTGTGACAAAAGTTTTGCTCACAGGAGCACCCTGTCAGCCCATGAAAAAATACACACTGGAGAGAAGTTGTATGCTTGCACAGTATGTGGTAAGAATTTTACAAAGAAAAGCAATCTCTCAGTGCATGAGAACATACATAAACGACGTACCAAAGAGAAAGCATACAAATGTGTTACTTGTGACAAAAGCTTTACACACAAGAGTACCCTCTCCGCTCATGCAAAAACACACAATATGTATTCTTCAGTTTGAAGACAGCATGGGCTTCCATGTATGCATAGCTCTGTAGATGTGGCACTACATACATATGTGTTGATTTCCTAACATTCAAACTTAGTGAAAGTTCTGAGCAATGAAAAAAAAAACACATGACATCCTTGCCCAGACAGTAGAAACATTTTGGAAGTGAATGGTTTTGGAAGTCAACCAGAAGTGGACAAGTGGTAGGTAAAACCAAAACGTACTAAACAGAAAAAAGGAATGCAAAGATCACCACCAAAGGAAAAGAAAAGGAAGTTGGTACCCCCCCCCCCAGATGTAACAGCAAATACAGAGAAGTGTTGGAACAGCCACATGTCAAAATACAACGCATAAATGGTGATGGGGAGGAGAACTTGTATGACCCCCCCCCCAAGATGTAACAGCAAATACAGAGAAGTGTTGGAACAACCACATGTCAAAATACAACGCATAAATGGTGATGGGGAGGATCACCACCAAAGGAAAAGAAAAGAAAGTTGGTACCCCCCCCCAGATGTAACAGCAAATACAGAGAAGTGTTGGAACAACCACATGTCAAAATACAATGCATAAATGGTGATGGGGAGGAGAACTTGTACGACCCCCCCCCCAGATGTAACAGCAAATACAGAGAAGTGTTGGAACAACCACATGTCAAAATACAACGCATAAATGGTGATGGGGAGGAGAACTTGTACGACACACAAAATACTGCTGATAGTAACACAAAATAATGGGGTATATACATTTTAATTCACAAAACGTAAAAACACTGGAGGTGCTGAAATATATGGGTTCTATGTGACAGAAGTACAAATGACTGAGTTCCATATGGCTGGCTGTGATACACTTAAATAAATTAGGATAAGCATGCTGAAAGCTCAGTAATGTGGCAGTGCTGACGTATTGGAAACTGCAAACCTTACAGGAGTAGTCATGAAGCACTAAAAATGAAGGTCAAAGAACCACTGGAAATGATGGAAGTAATAACCAGAAGGGATTATCCAATACCTCCTTTTAAAAAAGTAGAGGAAAGAAAGCGTGATTTTTGGCAATAAAAAGAGGATAAAAACAACACTCATTATTGTAATAAATGCAGAGAGTGAGTATAATGCCTTCATACTGAGACTAGCAGGGATAAATGTCAAGAAGTATAAGCTGGGACTAACTAGAATAATGTGGTGCAAGGATGCCCAGATGTTTCCGGTAATAGCTTGAGTACCTACACTAATAAAAATAATTTTATTGTATGCAAGAATGCAATGCCAATGAAGGCAAACCACACTCTTTTCTAACTTCAAAAGACCAAAACAAAATATATTTCATGAAATTTAACTATACCTCTACCTAGAAATGGGATCAATTCATGCTGCAGCATTAAAACACAACTATTTGGAAAAATTAAACAAGAAGGAATAACAGTCATGCAGGGTCGTCCTGCATCAACTGTGGATGAAAGAGATGTGTGAGAAATCCTGATCTTCAACTTAATTAAAAGAGACACCGACAGCTTTACTCATTGAAGTATTTATGCCTGGTGAAGGCAGTATCCTGTATACGGAGGGAAAGGCAGTTATAAAATGATGGGACATACAAGCAGAAACAAGAATGCCATAGAACAAGGGTGCCCAGTTATCACAAGTCATGAGAACAAGTAGGAAAGTATATAAATATACTGCCAGTACAGTTACCCCGTATGAACGACAGACAGTTAACCCCATATGAACCACAGACAGTTAACCCTGTATGAACCACAGACAGTTAACCCCATTTGAACCACAGACAGTTAACCCCATTTGAACCACAGACAGTTAACCCCCTGTGAACCACAGAATGAGGTACTTGTAAGTACAGTGTGGGTTCTGAGAGGTGCACTTTTGGCTAACAACAGATACTGATGCAATACCGATTTCATAATGTTCAGCTATGCTCTGACTTTGGAACAGGGACCGTTCCTGACACAGCAAAAAATAAATAAATAAATAACTGTTTTGACAAATTCAAGTAAATGAGAAGTCATTTGAATGTGATGTATGTGATGAGAATTTTACAGTGAGTAACATTGTTTATACACAGAATAAATCTGCATCTGAAAGAAGATACAGAAATACATACGTACATACATACATACATACATATATATGCCAGATAAGAGTTTTTCAGAAAAAAAATCTTTTAAGATATGAAAAGTATATACCAAAAAGGGTCTGGATGTAGAAATGTAATTGATGTAAGAACAAAGAGGAAGCTAGCTGAGAGTGACTTCGTCTTCAGTCATTGTTGGATTTCAGGAGTATAGCCAGGAGTTTACAAACTGTACACAGTGGATCCATATTACACACCCCACTCCACCTTAACAAGTATATGTCATGGCAGAGCACTGAATGACACAGTTACAACCTTACTGCATCCCCCATACCATTTACAAACCATCAAACAGACTGGCTTTTGGTTACAGTTCTACACTGTAACAAGTCTGTCAGTGCTACACTGTAACAGGTCTGTCAGTGCTACACTGTAACATGTCTGTCAGTGCTACACTGTAACAAGTCTCTGCAGAATAACGAGAATATCTTCACTTACAAGGCGGTACTGTGACAGACCCCTATGCCACATCACAGCAGCAAGGCTCACAGATGTCCACTGACACCAGTAAGGGCAATCAGCTCCAAGTGTCTGTGCCACATCACAGCAGCAAGACTCACAGATGTCCACTGACACCAGTGAGGGCAATCAGCTCCAAAGTGTCTGTGTCATATCACGGCAGTAAGACTCTCAGATGTCCACTGACACCAGTGAGGTTGATCAGCTCCAAGTGTCTGTGCCACATCACAGCAGCAAGGCTAACAGATGTCCACTGACACCAGTGAGGGCAATCAGCTCCAAAGTGTCTGTGTCATATCACAGCAGTAAGACTCTCAGATGTCCACTGACACCAGTGAGGTTGATCAGCTCCAAGTGTCCATGCCACATCACAGCAGCAAGGCTCACAGATGTCCACTGACACCAGTAAGGGCAATCAGCTCCAAGTGTCTGTGCTATATCACAGCAGCAAGACTCACAGATGTCCACTGACACCAGCGAAGGCAATCAGCTCCAAGTGTCTGTGCCACATCACAGCAGCAAGGCTAACAGATGTCCACTGACACCAGTGAGGGCAATCAGCTCCACGTGTCTGTGCCATATCACGGCAGTAAGACTCTAAGATGTCCACTGACACCAGTGAGGGCAATCAGCTCCAAGTGTTTGTGCCACATCACAGCAGCAAGACTCACAGACATCCACTGACACCAGTGAGGGTGATCAGCTCCAAATGTCTGTGCCACATCACATCAGCAAAACTCATAGATGTCCACTGACACCAGTGAGGTTGATCGGCTCCAATTGTCTGTGCCACATCACAGCAGCAAGATGCAAAGATGTCCACCGACACCAGTGAGGGCAGTCAGATCCAAGTGACTGTGCCATATCACAGCAGCAAGACTCATAGATGTCCACTGACACTAGTGAGGGTGATCAGCTCCAAGTGTCTGTGCCATATCAGAGCAGAAAGACACACAGATGTCCACTGACACCAGTGAGGGCAATCAGATCCAAGTGTCTGTGCCACATCACAGCAGCAGGACTCACAGATGTCCACTGACACCAGTGAGGACAATCAGCTCCAAGTGTCTGTGCCACATCACAGCAGCAAGACTCACGGATCTCCACTGACACCAGTGAGGGTGGTCAGCTCCAAGTGTCTGTGCCACATTACAGCAGCAAGACTCACAGATGTCCACTGACACCAGTGAGGGCAGTCAGCTCCAAGTGTCTCTGCCATGTAACAGCAGCAAGGCTCATAGATGTCCGCTGACACCAGTGAGGGCAATCAGCTTCAAGTGTCTGTGTCACATCACAGCAGCAAGACTCACGGATCTCCACTGACACCAGTGAGGGTGGTCAGCTCCAAGTGTCTGTGCCACATCACAGTAGCAAGACTCACAGATGTCCACTGACACCAGTGAAAGCAATCAGCTTCAAGTGTCTGTGCCATATCACAGCAGCAAGACTCACAGATGTCCACTGACACCAGTGAGGGCAATTAGCTCCAAGAGTTTGTGCCACATCACAGGACAGTCTCACAGTAGATCAAATGGTTACATAACCAAAATTCTTATTATTAAGACATGATCGAAAGTTACACATAACGGAATTACACCATTTCAAAAGTCATGATAGTGAAATATCTACAATGCATATCAGAGAACACCCAGAATTCCTGAATGCAGATTGTGGAGCAAAGAGAACAGCTGCTCCAAAGAAGCACTTTATTAAAATTAGAATATACCATTTTCAATGTTTTGGCAGTGGGAGCTGTGACCCGCTGTGCCCCACACACCATCTGCAAATTATATGTACCAACTCCGAGATCGTACTATATTGTAGAAAAAAGTAAATTTTCAATACTCACTTCATCGCGATCTCGGTCACAAACATTGAAAACAGTATATTTTAATTTTAATCAAGTCTTTAAATGGAGCAGCTGTTCTCTTCACTATGCGATCTGCATTCGGGAAGTCCAGGTGTTGTCTGATATGCGTAATGGGTATTTCATTTTTATGACTTTCAAAAATGGTATAATTCGGCTATGTGTAACTTTCAGTCTTGTCATCTCGATAATAAGCATTTTGGTTATACAGCTGTTCAATCTATTGAAGTTGATCCCCACTGACATTAGTGAGGGCAATCGGCACCAAGTGTCTGTGCCACTTCACAACAGCAAGACTCACAGATGTCCACTGACAACAGTGAGGGCAGTCAGCTCCAAGTGTCTGCGCCACATCGCAGCAGCAAGACTCACAGATGTCCACTGACACCATTGAGGGCAATTAGCTCTAAGTGTCTGTGCAATATCACAGCAGCAAGACTCACAGATGTCCACTAACACCAGTGAGGGGGATCGGCTCCAAGTGTCTGTGCCATATCACAGCAGAAAGAATCACAGATGTCCACTAACAACAGTGAGGGCAATCAGCTCCAAGTGTCTGTGCCACATCACAGCAGTAAGACTCTCAGATGTCCACTGACACCAGTGAGGACAATCAGCTCCAAGTGTCTGTGCCACATCACAGTAGCAACACTCACAGATGTCCACTGACACCAGTGAGGGCAGTCAGCTCCAAGTGTCTGTGCCACATCACAGCAGCAACACTCATAGATGTCCACTGACACCAGTGAGGGTGATCAGCTCCAAGTGTATGTGCCATATCACAGCAGAAAGACTTGCAGATGTCCACTGACACCAGTGAGGGCAATAAGACCAAAGTGTCTGTGCTACATCACAGTAGCAAGACTCACAGATGTCCACTGACACCAGTGAGGGCAATCAGCTCCAAGTGTCTGTGCCACATCACAGCAGCAAGACTCACAGATGTCCACTGACACCAGTGAGGGTGATCAGCTCCAAGAGTTTGTGCCACATCACAGCAGCAAGACCTACAGATGTCCACTGACACCAGTGAGGGCAGTCAGCTCCAAGTATCTGTGCTATATGACAGCAGCAAGACTCACAGAAGTCCACTGACACCAGTGAGGACAATCAGCCCCAAGTGTTTTTGCCATATCACAGCAGCAAAACTTAAAGATGTCCAGTGACACCAGTGAGGGCAATCAGCTCCAAGTGTCTGTGTTTTATCACAGCAGCAAGACTCACAGATATCCACTGACACCAGTGAGGGGGATCAACTCCAAGTGTCAGTGCCATATCACAGCAGAAAGACTCGCAGATGTCCACTGACACCAGTGAGGGCAATCAGCTCCAAGTGTCTGTGCCACATCACAGTAGCAAAACTCACAGATGTCCACTGACACCAGAGAGGGCAATTAGCTCCAGGAATCTGTGCCGCATCACAGCAGTAAGACTCACAGATGTCCACTGACACCAGTGAGGGCAATCAGCTCCAAGTGTCTGTGCCACATCACAGCAGCAGGACTCACAGATGTCCACTGACACCAGTGAGGGCAATCAGCTCCAGGTGTCTGTGCCACATCACAGTAGCAAGACTCACAGATGTCCACTGACACCAATCAGCTCCAAGTGTCTGTGTCACATCACAGCTGCAAAACTCACAGATGTCCACTGACACCAGTGAAAGCAATCAGCTCCAAGTGTCTGTGCCACATCACAGCAGCCAGTCTCACAGATGTCTACTAACACCAGTTAGGATAGTCAGTACCAAGTGTTTGTGCCACATCACAGCAGCCAGTCCCAGAGGTACAACAACACAAGTGCCATTGTTCAGTACCATGCCCCTGTGCTACATTATAGCAACTACTCCACAGACCCATTCATACAAATATATAGCACTAACAAGCCTCCGTGCCACAACATGGAAGGCGTTCCACAAAGTAACATTCATCCTCTAAACTCAGGCAAGCTAGACCAGCACATGCAGTACACTCAAACAAGGGCCAGAATAACAACATTAATGGGTCTTAACCCACCACAATTTGCACCATTGAATTCACAGACTAAAAAGACAAACGTATTAAATTTATATGATGACCTCTCAAAATTCAAAGACTTTCTAACCTCCATGCAACCTCAGCTGTCTCTTATGCCTTTGTGCAGTAACAGAGACCTGGTTCAAGGCTCCAGAGAGCACCCCAATGCTACCAGGCTACAATGCATACCACACCTTTAGGCCTCTAAATCTGGACCAAAGCCGTAAAGGAGGTGTGGATCAAGGCCCCAAAGGCGGTGGTGTATCCATCTTCATAAAGGATATGCACATCTCCAGACTAGTCGCCCAACATAATGCATCAGATATACTTCAGGTACAACTAACACTGGATAAGATTGCAATCCAGGTTGTAGCCTGCTGCAGATCTCCTACAATGTCCCAGGACTCCCACTCCGCATTCCTGAACACCCTGGAAAGCATCAAGGTTCAACCTAATACCCTTATACTGGAAAACTTTAACTACCCCTCCATTAGATGGGAAAACTGCTCCTGTTCCAACTGATTTGCCCAACGATTTCTGGAATTCATTAATTCCAACGCCCTGGACAAACTCATTTTCACCCCTACCAGAGATAGAAACATACTCGACCTGGTAATTGCAAACATGGGGGACTGCTGCTCTACACCAGTAATCAACTCCTCCCTGGTAAGATCTGACCACAAGTTAATCACAGTCAATATCCAAATTCCACCCTCTCCTCCCATGAAGGAAAACACAGTGAAGAATTTCTCCAAAGCCAATTTTGAGCTTCTAAAGACAGAAGTATCAAACTTTATGTCATCCATGCAAATAGAGAATGGATGTATGGCTGCTGAATCATACACCAAGGCACTGTACAAGCATTTACACAAGTGCATGGATCAGGCCATACCAAACAGAATGAAGATCCTGACCTCCAAAAAAAGGAAGTCAATCTGGTGGTCCCCAGCCATTAAATAAATCTACAACAGAAGGAAAAAAACTGTTGCAGAAAGTCTGGAAAAATTCCCTTGTAAGTCTCAGCAAAGAACTGAGATCTCTCATCAAATCCTCCACAGCTAGTTATGAGAACACAATTGCTACAGATACCAAAGATAACCACAATGCATTCTTTAGCTATGTCAAAAATCTGCACAGCAATATGCAGATGTGCTCTGAGCTACTGCACAATGGCACCACTTATACTGAACCAACAGATATTGCCAATATCTTGGCCGAGAGGTTTAGTACAAACTTTACCCCCCCTTCACCCCCTAAAGGGCCCATCCCAATACCCAAGAAATGCTAAATCCCTAATATCATGGCTGCACAGGTAGAAGCTGCACTGTCCAAAGCCAAAAATACAGCTTCCATGGGACCTGATAATATACCCGGCTGTGTTCTGCACGAATTACAAAGAGAACTGGCACCACACCCGAGCGCCATGTTCAACGACAGCCTCACTTCAGGCTTTGTTCCTACCGAATGGCGCACCGCCACAGTCATCCTACTACACAAAGGGGGAGCGACTACTGATCCTGGGAACTACCACCCCATCAGCCTGAGGAGCTTAATCTGTAAGGCCATGGAGCGCATCATTATGGACTTTATAAATAAGGATATAGAGAACCTTCAAACCCTAGACCCCTCCCAGTTTGGGTTTGTGAAGGGCAGATCATGTCTGCTCAACCTGATAGACTTCTTCAAATCTGTAATCAGAGCGATCGATGAAAACAAGGCAGTCTATACAGCCTACCTCGATCTAGCCAAGGCCTTCAACATCATCCCCCACTCAGGGATCATTGATAGACTCACTTACCTAGGCATCAACCCTTACATCATAAGATGGGTTGCCAACTGGCTCATGGACAGAACCCACATGGTGAAAGTACCTAACTCCAAATCCAACTACCATTACAAATGGAGTCCCACAGGGATCTGTTCTAGGTCCTCTCCTGTTTGGTATCTACTTCTCTGAAGTTCAGGCCAACACCAAGGGACTCTGGTTAACCAAATTCACAGATGACTGCAAACTGGGAGCTATTATTGATTCTCAAGCTGATGTAGACATCCTACAAAAAGGCCTCATAGAGACCAATGACTGGTGTCAGAACCATGGTCTCAAGCTCAAAGCTAAAAAGTGCATCATCAACATCACCTTTGTGAAAAATACGGTGCCCATGAAGTATCACATTGACGGTAGCCCACTCAACTCCGAAGGTGTGATAAGAGACCTAGGGACACAGATAGATAGCAACCTCTCCTTCGAAAACCATGTTGTCACTGTTGATAGAAAGTCCTTCTATGTGGCACACCTCATTATAAAAGGCTTCTCATCCAGGAAGAAGGAAGTCATTATCCCTGGGTTGGGAGGGTGGCCTAATGGTTAAGGTGTTTGCCTTACAAACACAAGATGCAGTGTTTGAGTCTCACAAGGGATAATTGGCTAGGCTTAAAATGGCTCGCAAGGGCAGTTAGCTTAGTACTAATCTATGAACTTATGAACCTCTCTACTCGTCCCTCATTAGACCCATTATAGAGTACAATGCCCCATTTGGCATGTACCTCACTAGACACCTACAGCAACTGGAAAGGCCACAAAAATTTCTCACAAAGAGGATCCTAGGACTCAACACATGCCCTATATAGACAAACTCAAAAAAACGTCAGTTTTATTTCGTCTCATATCACATACTTAGAGGTGATCTCTGCTTGGCATACAAAGCCATGTCTGACCATCACCTATTTAGAGGCAATCTGTGCTTGGCGTACAAAGCCATGTCCGACCATCACCTATTTAGAGGTGATCTCTGCTTGGCATACAAAGCCGTGTCTGACCCAGTGTTACTTGACATACTTCATCTGAAAAAGTCTCAGTCCCTCCCCACCACTCACTGCAAAGACCTCAACCTCATCACCACAATAAACAGAACTTGCTGGTGGGACAGATTCCTAACCTAGAGATTTCCCCTACTCTGGAATAGACTCCCCATTCATGTCAAGTAGAGTACTTTACTAGCCCTCTTAAAGAAAAATCTTGACAAGTGGATGGGTAACAGGAAATGCACCCCAGGGATCACTTCAACAGCCTTACTCGACAGGGTCACAAGGCACTAATGTCCGTTAACAGGATGACTGGGGATATTCTTGGGCTAGGCTTGTACTGGCTCCAGGGCCATTAGCCTAGTACTAACCTATGAACCTATGCCAAATAGCATAATCTAAGTTTTCTCAGTCAAAATCAGATATACAAGGCAGCATAAAAATAAACCATTTTGCTGGAATGCAAAATTAATAAGCTATACAATAAAATATCCAATTAAAGTACATAATAAATCAGTCTCTACCCACATTAAAAACTCTGTCAAGGAACCTCATAATGGAACACAAATTAAAATCTGCCTCTGCAGCAAAACAGGCCTTCCTCAGGGCTCAGTACTGGGACCTCTTCTAGTGTCTACTTGTTAGATCTTCAAGAAGCATAACTAGGGTGGGGTGAAGGAGGGCAGCACCCCCAGATGTACAATGTTAGAGGGCACAGTCAGCTGGGTGGTAGTGCAATATGTCGAGGCTAAAGCACTCCATGTGTCCTAGCAATAGCAGAACTGCCATTCAGCAGTGAATGCAGATACTGCTTCAACACTCCATGTATTGTATTTAGAACGTAGCAAAACACTTGTTACATTTGTAGCTTGTGCCTGATACATTACTGAGCACTTATTATTTATTTATTTTATTTTATTTATTTATTTTACATTTATTTAGTGTTAAAGTCTGACTGGGCAGAACCCATTTTTAGTAGAGCCCCGGGGAGGAAAGCTCCAACATAGTAACAGTATAATAAACATAGACGTAATCAGTCAAAAACAGATTTTTTTAAACAATGGTAAAAGACATAACAGTAATATCATAGGTTCCAGTACTTGTATAATAGCTATTAATTGTACAGATTTGATAAGGTTTTCATATGATTTTACAGCTATGTATCTGTTCCTTAAATTAGTAGAAAAGTATAATTAAGGAAAAAAAAGAGACATTTGTTTATGGAGTTATATTTACATTTAAAATAGAAAACTAGAAGGGTGAAATTGCACTGTATTCACCTTTTGATCAGTTATATAGAGAAGATGAGAATACAGTTCAAAGAAAGGAGAGGATAGAAGAGATAAAAGTGAGAAGATAGGAAGACAGGAATAGTGACGTTAAAGAGTTGGAGAAGTATAGAGAGAGAGCTAGTTAGTTAGTGAATACACTGCTTCTGTTTGGTTCAGTAAGGTAATGGATAGGTGTTAAGGCAAAGTCCTCTATCAGAGTGAGATCGGTTATAGTTGTGCTAACGATAAGGGTAGTGACAGCTGTGTGGCATTGCATTAGTGTGACAGTTTTATGAGCAACAGTTTATTGCTGGTCAAGGTTAGCCTGGACTATTACATGAGCAGAGCTATGAGTCAGATAAATGATTTTTGAGTAGTTTTTTTTTTTTTTTTTATTTAGCCAAGTTGCTAGTGGTTCTACTTGAGTAAAGAAGTATGTTGCAACATGGGAGGAATGCAGGGAGCCCCCGCAGTGTTTATAGATCTGGTAACTTGTAATAATGATTCATTTGCTGAGCAGAGCATGCACTCATTAGTATAAGGCTGAATTATATTTAGGAGAGAAGAGATTTTCTCAGGTTGATAGATAAATTTATGGGTCAGGATTAGTTGGTTATAAGCCAAGAGTTGTGGGAGTTCTAGCCAGAAGAGTTTTTAGAGGGAGGCAGTGGTGTGTCCTATGTCTGGAATCCATGGCAAATCTTGCTGTGTTGTTATAGCAAGTTTCTAATTGGTATAGGTCTGTCTTTCTTAAGTTAGTAAGAATGGGTGATGCATAGAGGAGACTAGACAGAAGGTGGGATCTGGCAATGGCTACTCTAGAACTAATCGGTTATATTTTTTTTTTCTGTATAGCTTTCCCATCTTTTTATGTATTTTTTAATGTTTGTGATATATGTAAGTCAAATTTCAGTTTAGTATCAATCAGGACACCTAGTAGTTTAGTTTGTGGTTCAGGAGAAATTTTTGTATGGTCACTAGCAGTGATATAGAAGGTGGGAGGGGGGTCAGTGGGTCTGGTGGGCTGGAAGATCATAAGTTTGGTTTTGTTGGGATTGAGTATTAGCTGTGAGTTAGTCAACCATGATTCAATGTTGGTGGAGAATTCTTGTGTTGTCTTGAAGTTGTTGGATGGTAGATGCTGCACGTATAATTGTGGAGCCGTCTGCGTATTGGATCATGGAAGCTAATGGGCATGCATTGCTTAGGTCATTAGTAAAAATACTGAATAGGAGAGGACCTAAAGTAGAGCCCTGGGGACAACAAGTGTGACAGGGAGTAAAGGGGAGAGGCCATGTAGTCACTTTGAGGCCTGTTGGCAATCTGTTAGATAACTTTGGAACCAGGAAAGGGCAGCGGGTCAAGATTTAAGTTTGTGAGCACAGTCAATAACTTGTAATGGGAAACTATGTCAAAGGCCTTTGACATATCTTTAAGGACTGATGAGACTAATTTACCTTTGTTTCTGCATTGGTAAAACTAAGAAATGGAGTAGTGGTACTACAATAGGATCTGAAGCCATGCTGGGATACAGCTAGTAAGTTATTAGTTGTGAGGTAGTGAATAAGTTGTTTGTATAAACCTTTCTAAGAGTTTTGAAAGTGGGGATGAGATGGTGATGGGTCTATAATTTGTGAGTTCTGTGGATTGTCGTCCTTTATGAAGAGGAATAATATGTGAAATTTTCCAGATTGTTGAGACATGTTGTTCAGTAATAGACCAATTAATCAGGATTGAAATGAGATAGGAAATGGCTTCGACTGCAGATTTTAGAAATTCAGCTGGTAAGTTATCAGCCACTATTATAGTAGGTTTAAGATTTCTTATAGGTTCATAGGTAGGTACAAGGCTATCGGCCCAAGGGCCTATGTAAGCCTAGCCAAGAAGGTTCCCTGGCTTACGCCACCCAAGAAAGTTATTTTCCTGTGCCACTGTCGAGCAGAGACACAGAAGTGATCCCTGGGGTGTATTTCCTATTTCCCATCCACTCATCAAGATTTTTCTTGAAGAGTGCTAATGAAGAACTTTGCTTGACATAGATGGGTAGCCTGTTCCAGAGTATGGGAAGTCTCTGGGACAGGAATCTATCCCTCCAGCATGTCCTGTTTAGTGTGGTGATAAGGTTTAGGTCCCTAGAGCATGTAGCTCGGAGGGATTGGGATTTCTTTAGGTGTAGCATGTCCAACAGCTCTGGGTTTGACATAGCTTTATATGTTAGGCAGAGATCACCTCGGATCTTTAGATGTTTCTCAATGGTTTTAGTGGAGATGGGTTGAAATGAGAAGGTGTTGTTATCATTGATGGTTTAGGCATGATGTTTGGAGAGTGCTGGTTGTTTTTGGTCAGAGATAGAACACTTTCAGTGAAGTATTTAGTGAATTTTTCAGCTGTGGTCTCTGCGGTATTAAGTATATGGGGAGTTGTAGTTTGTCCAGGATGGAGGATGTTTTTGATTCTGGACCAAACTTTTTGTGGTTTCCTTTGGTGTTTCTGTTGTAAGTTGGTGTAGTATTCTTTTTGGCTAGTTTGATTTGATGTTTGACCTTATTCCTGATTTGTTGATATGCTGAGTGATTAGATTCAGTTTTGTTAGAGTGCCATAAGGCCCAAGTTTTTTTTCCTTAGTTTCAGGAGGGATCTTGTTTCATTAGACAACCAAGGAGTATACTTAGCTTTTACATGGACTGTTCTGGGAGGTGCCAAGCTGTCAAGAATGCTAAGGAATGTACAATTAAAATGCTCAACGGCAGCATGTAGAGGTAAAGATGTGAGCAGAGTCCAGTTATATATTTTTAGAGTATTTGTCAGTTCTTGTTGGTTACATTTTTCTTGTTACAGATTAGTTGGCTAACAGAGTGTTTAGTTGGGTTGGCATTTTGTCTGAAGAGATAGGTAGGGTTGTGGTCACTGAATCTGTCAGGTAGACAGCCAGCGTTTTAATAGTGTAAGGGTTTATTTGTCAGGGTCCAGTCTAGTATAGACTATTTGATTTTTTTTTGTCTATTCAGTTGGTATTAAAATCACCCATGATGATGGTTTCATGGTTGACATCATATTATATACATTGGAGGATCTGTTTCATTTTAAATACATTTTCCCTGGTGGGATATAGATGGTTATTATGGTTATATATTTGTTGGAGTTTATTTGGAATTTGATTGGTGGTATCTCAATATCATCATGAATATATATTTTGAGATTAAGTGGGTATAGGATGAGATTGTTCTTGGATATACCATTGTTTCTCTGTAACTGTTATCGGAGCTTTTCTCCATGGGCCTCCACTGAAAACAGGCTCTTCATGGCCCAGTGGACTTCTCCGGTTATCAAACTGAGACAAATAAATAAAATAAAGAAATAAATATAATAGCTATCCCTCCTCCCCTTCTTTCCTTTCTGTCTGCCCTTAGGATGTTGTAACCTGGAGGGGTAACTTCATTGTCTGAAATGTGCGGTTTCAGCCAAGTCTCTGTTAATAAGGCTCTATCAGGGGAGTATAGGAAAACGGTACCATGAAGTTCATGAGCCTTGTTAACAATACTTCTGAGGCTAAAGTTTAGTATTAGTAAATCCGTTTTTTTGTGAAGTAGATTAAATATATTTTGTGGCAGTGGAAGGGTTGGAGGGGAGGAACTAGGGCCAGGATTTGGATGAATGTCACCACTTTTTATAATTTTCTTAGCTAAGTATATGATTGTTTGAATGTGTTTGGATATGCATTTGTGGCATCTGAATAAAGTTTTCTTTGATGATTTTTTTAGGTGGGGGTATTTTATGGTTAACTTGAACAGGGAAAAAGGTATTGAAGATGGTTGGTGATATTTCCAGGTTAGAGGTTTGGTATGTAAGGGGGTTGTGTAATGTACATCTGTTGTTGGTTTGATGTGTGGTTAATTGAGAGTGATAATCAGTGAAATGGTGGCAAGTGAGAGAAGTATAAGATGTTCTTCCTGTTTCACTGTTGTAGTCATCACATTTGGGTTATCCCTGCCAGGGTATCCCTTGACCTGCCTGAATACCAGAGACTTAGTATTTCTGCATCGGTTGCTGTCGCTTGAGGACTGACATCAGGTTGTCAGTGGTATAAAGGAAGGCAGCCGGTGCCATTACATCAGTCTTTCTTGCTGTGGAGCCCAAAGCAGAAGCAGTTCGCACAAGTGCCGGTCGGGCCGCTACCCGAGTTTCATTTCCAAATTGAAGCTGAAGTCTTCGAAAGCTAAGTACCCCATTGGGGATCCCTTTTTCTTGCACTAACAGATGTCAGAAAAAGTTAATAATTGTCTCACCTGTGGAAAGCAAATACCACACCGGGACTTCCACTCTTACAGCATCACTTGTCTGGCCCTAGACCACGATGTCCCTCGTTGTCGCTTCTGTGCTTTGTTTAATGCCAGAACTATTCATCGTTGGGCCCTTATTGTAGCCAGATATTTCCATTTACAGACCTCAAATTCTGATATGGCTTCGGTAAGTCATCCAACAGCAGATCTTCCAAAAAAATGTAAAGATAAAGACAGAGACAGGCCACACAGGACCAAACCTTTTGACGATACTTCCGTTAAGCTAGTTGTTGTCCTCTGGAACCCAGTGAGGCGTTTCGCAGCCTCTGATGCCTGCTTCAGTTAATTAGCAGGCTGCTACCGAGACCCTTTCAGAGTCTGGTATGCCACAGAACTCTTCATCGTCTAAGGATCCTGTGGTCATCTCTACTTTGGATGGGTCCGGAGCCGCTGTGCGGGCAATGGCTTCTGGTGAAGTCCTTTGCAACAATGAATCCCAACACAAACCAATGCCTTCTTTCATGGCTACTGTTCTTTTGAAAACAACTGAGTTCCTTAGGCCCAGGGGTCGAATCACCCCTAAGAAACCTACTACCCATTCTCAGGCACCTGCTCCCTTTCCTCAGTCTCAAATGCTTAAAATGGTAGAAGACCTTATCATGCTGATTAGGGGGAAGCCAAGCCACTCCCTCAAAAAGGAAAAGAGATCTGTCTCCAGTAGTTTTGTCTGAACAAGAGTCAGATGAATCAGATGCATCTGACTATGAAGACATGCAACCCCTCTCCATAGGTTCATAGGTTCATACTAGGCTATCTGCCCTAGGGCATTTATAAGCCTAGCCAGAGTGTGTGTGGCTTTCACCACCCCTTAGGATGAGAATACTATACCCATTAGTTTGCTGTGCCTCTGTCCAGCAGTGATACAGAGATGATTCCCGGGGTAAACCTACAATCTCCCATCCACTCGTCAAGATTTCTCTTGAACAGAGTCAGTGAGGGGCTCTGCCTCACATGGACTGGGATTCTGGCACATATGAGGAATCTGATGCAGAGGATTTCATTCCTTCAGCCTCTCCCTTGGAAGATTTTTCCTTTGGGGAAACCCTGCATACTTTAATGGAGCATTTCAAATGGGAGAATCAAGACTACCCACAGTCTAAAAAGAGACTCAGAGAGTTCTTGGACCTTCCACAACACAGGCCCTTACCATCCCCCCAGTCCTAGATGTGGTGGATGATGTCTTCCTTGAATACAGGATGACTCCATATGCCCTCTTTCCTGCTCCCAGGAAACCAGACAGGTACTACAGAGTCCCTGACTCTCACAAATATCTTTTTAAAAATCCAACAGCAGACCCTGAGGTCATTACCCAAGGGCCAAAATGGATTAAAGCAACCTCAGCTAAGAATCCCACCCCCCCCCCCTCAGACAGGGATTCCCAAGCACTGGACGGATGGAATAAAAAAGTATACACCTCAGCCACTCTTGCTATCAGGGCGCTAAATTGTCAGTTCCATATGCTAAAATATCAGCAACATACCTTCAAAATCCTTAAACAAAAATTTCCTCTTTTCCTGCATGGGCAGAATCTAAAGGTTTACAGGAGTTAATTCATTCTGCTGGTCAAGTAACTAAACACACTTTGCACTGTGGTTTTGATGACCTAGAAGCTTCTTGCAGGGCATCAGTCACTGGATCTGTCATTAGAAGACATGCATGGCTTAAGGAACAACCCCTCCCAGACCATGTCAAATCAAAATTGTTAGATGCACCCTTGCACAAAGATAACTTATTTGGTACTAAAGCAGAAGAGGTCTTAAAAAAGATAGAAAAAAAAGCAAAATCTATGCACACTGTTAAAGATTTCTTACAGGTACAGCCCCCGAGGTTCAGCAGGCATTTTCCCTCCAACACTGGTCCTTTCCTGTGCTTTGTAAACAGGGCCAGCCTAGGTCCCATGGAAACAGGCCTCCCAGACAGCAGTCCCAGGGGTTGCAGAGATCTAAGCAGTGGACTGCCTCCACTTCAAACCCAGGGAGTTCTAAGCCACCCCTTATGGTAAGAACTCACAATGACTCACCCCTCCCGACCTCGCCTCTGCCCATCTTCACATACCCCTAGGAGGAAAACTCTCCTTTCAGTCAAGCACCTGGGCCACCATTACCAAGGACCAATGGGTTCTGAACATTGTGTCTCAGGGGTACAAATTCTCCTTCCACACCCTTCCAACCCCAAAAGGGTTTCCAGATCTACCATCAAATCAGTGGGCAGAGGCTCAAAAGCAGATCCATTCCCTGCTCTCCCTGGGGGCAGTTGAGCATGTTCCTTCAGAGAAGACAGGCCAAGGCTTCTACTCCAGACATTTTCTGGTGCCCAGAAAAGAGGGCACCTGGCACCCCATCCTTGATCTAGGCATTCTAGACACCTTTTTGGTGATTCCAAAATTCAAAATGCTCACCCTCCAGCAGTTGCTACCCATGGTCTCCAAGGTCACTTGGCTAGCCACCCTGGACCTAAAAGAGGCCTACCTCCACATTCCCATCAGGGATTCCTGCAGAAAATATCTGCGCTTCAGGGCAGGATCTCAGCACTTTCAGTTCTCTCCACTTCCCTTTGACTTCTTATCTACTGCTCCCAGAGCTTTCACAAAATGCCTGGCTCTGGCCATTGCATTTGGCAGACAAAGAAATATTCAAATGTACTCCTAATTAGATGACTGCCTTATTCAGGCACACAGCCAGGAAAAGCTGCTCAAAGACCTGGCCTTTGTAAAGGACCTACTA
Organism: Protopterus annectens; assembly: GCF_019279795.1. Taxonomy (NCBI): domain Eukaryota; kingdom Metazoa; phylum Chordata; order Ceratodontiformes; family Protopteridae; genus Protopterus; species Protopterus annectens. The sequence continues at coordinate 14,897,822 of NC_056745.1, forward strand.
ACCTTCCTGGAGTACACAATCAACGAAAAGAAATCCAAACAGGTACCCACCAAAAGGATACTCTTCCTGGGAGCAAGTCTGGACACAGCATCTCAGATGGCATGCCTCACACCAGAAAAACAAATTTTCCTATCAGCTTATTTCTCTCAACTGGCCACCAGGCCCCAGCTTTCTGCAAGGAAAATCCTGCAAACCCTGGGGTTCATGGCATCCTGCATACTCCTCATTCCATATGCCAGACTGCATATGAGGAAACGTCAGTGGTACCTAAAGAGCCTTTAGTGTCAACATTCTCAAGATCTGGAGACTCTTCTACTTATTATTCCTTGCCTGAGGAAGGAATTTCTTTGGTGGGCAAAAGCCTGCTCCCACAACAAGGGACTGCCCTTCTCCCCACACCCCTCTGCCCAGACCCTCAACACAGATGCATCAGACTATGCTTGGGGGTGCACACCTGGATGGCAGGTACATACAGGGCCAATGGACCCCCAGCAACTCCCCCTGCACATCAGTCAAAAAGAGATGATGGCTGTGCAACAGGCCTTGATAGCTTTCAAACCCCTTCTCTCTCCAGGGATTCTCCTGATCAAAACAGACAACACCACTGTGATGTGGTACATCAACAAGCAGGGAGGGACTCACTCCTACCTGCTGTGCAGGCTGCCCATGACCCTTTCGTTCACAGCCTCTTCCATGCAACTACACCTGTTAGCACAATACCTGCCAGGCTCTCTCAACTCCCTGGCAGACCAATTAAGCAGAAAGCTTTTGGACCCCCACAAGTGGTAGCTCAACAGAAACACTTTCTTCCTAATAACTCAGAAATGGGGGACCCAAGAGGTTGACCTTTTTGCCTCCCACACCAACTATCAGCTCAGCAAATCCTGCACCAGGGAGCATCACTGCATGGCATGTAAAGTGGATGCCCTGTCCTTCCCCTGGGTAAACCTCTCGGTCTATACCTTTCCTCCCCTACCTCTCGTTCCCAGGGTACTGCTCAAAATAAGGGAGGAAAAACCAAGGACCTTTCTCATAGCTCCAGACTGGCCCAGACAGCACTGGTACCCCTTGCTGCACAGCCTGTCCTTGCTGCCTCCATGGAATCTTTCTCAGATTCTAAACCTTCTAACCCAGAGGGAAGGGGAATTCATGTACCCCCAATTGCAGACACTCAGTTTGGCAGCTTGGCTTATACCCTGACACCTGACCAATCTGCCATCCTCAGTAAACAGGTTCTGGATGTTATCCGAGAGGCCAGATGCCCTAGCATCAGAAAGTCTTAGCAGACAAATGGAAAAGGTTCTGCACCTGGATTCAGGCTAAGGGGCCAGTACGGCACAGCCCTCCATCCCTCTCATCCTGGATTATTTAGCTGACCTACTACACAGTGGTCTCTCTTTCTCCTCTATAAAAATTCATGCCTCTGCTATTTCTGCTCATTTTCCCACTGAGCAGCTGCTTTTTTCACACCCTCTGATTAAGCAATTCCTCAGAGGAGCTAGCAACTTGAGGCACCCTAGAAGGGCACCAACCCTAGCTTGGGACTTTAACTTTGTCTTGGAAAAGTTCACCCTGCCTCCTTTCGAATCAGCTTCTTCTGCAGAGCTAAAATTTCTCTTCTGGAAGACAGCCTTCCTCCTGGCCATTACTTCAGCCAGAAGAGTCTCTGAGCTGCAAGCACTCATGGCTGTGGAACCTTTCATCATCTTCCATGCAAACAGGGTATCTCTCAGAACTAATCCATCCTTCATGCCCAAGGTGGTGTCCAGCATGGCTCTCAACCAATCCATCAATTTGCCCACCTTCTTTCCTAACCCTCAAAACAAGGGTGAAAGGATTCTGCACTCTCTAAATGTGCACAGACAGCTCAGATACTATCTGGACAGGACTAAACCCTTCAAAAGTCTGATCAACTGCTGGTTAGCTTTGCTTCAGGGGCAAAGGGCAAAGCCATCTCCAAGTAAACCATTTCCAAATGGATAGCACACTGCATCTATTTCTGCTACAAACAGCATGGCAAGCCTCCCCCCAAGGGGGTCAGGACACACTCCACCAAAGCAGCCTCCACCTCTGCAGCTTTCCTCAGAGGAGTCCCCACCAGGGACATCCTGGAGGCTGCCATCCAGACACCTTTATCAAGCATTACCACCTGCCTCTCTTTTCCAAATCCAGGGCAGGGTTTGCCTCTGCAGTGTTGCAGGGCATGCTAGCCAGCCCCTAGTTTCCTTGACTGCCTCCACCCATTTCCTCAGCTTTGGGAATCTACCCAAATGTGATGACTGCAACAGTGAAACACGAAGAACATAGTACAGTCGTGTACACTTACCATAAATGTAGATGTTCGAGTGTCTTCACTGTTGCAGTCCTGGTTTCCCTTCCTCTATCCCCCTTTTTTCTTTTTGTTACCTCTCTTCCTTGTTCTTCTTCTTTCCTTACAAGGGACATATTGGTATTTATTTTCCACTGGTGGGGTTCTGCCACCAAAGCCTGGCCTCCTACTTTGGGAGCTCCTGACAAGTTAGGGCAAGAAAAACTGATGTAATGGCATTGGCTGCCTTCCTTTATACCACTGACAACCTGACGTCAGTCCTCAAGTGACAGCAACCAACACAGAAATAATAAGTCTCCGGTATTCAGGCTGGCCGAGGGCTACCCTGGCAGGGATAACCCAAATGTGATGACTACAACAGTGAAGACACTCGAACATCTACATTTATGGAAAGTGTACACAACTGTACTTTGTACACCATGTAGAGGTAACATGTTGGAAAGGTGCAAGCTGTTTAGGAAATAGCGAAGATAGTATGTTGCTGGTGTAGTTTTGAAAGAGTTATTCAGCAATTTGGAAGACTGATTTGCTGGAAGTGATTACGGTGAATAATTATGAGTGGGCAGGTAGTGCTGACCAAGTGATGTAGTTTAAAAATGGTTAGAAAGCAATTGGGAGAATAAGTAGTTAGAAGCTATTATGGTGTTTAATTATGTGTGAACAGATACAGTAGCAAAGAGAGAGTGTGCCTTGTGATATGAGATAGCCACAGTAAGTTTGGGGGTTGGAATGGAAGGTTAAATAGTAGGTAGGAGGGGCAAAGCAAGGAAGGAGTTAGGGGTGGACGTATATTAGATAGTATAAGGAAGTTATGTGGTGATTAGTGGAATTTCTAAATATGGTGTGGTTTGGATTAGTCACAATTTGCTGGGAGGAATTAGAATGGAGGATAAAATTGGTAGGAGGGGCTAAGCAAGACAAGAGTAAGGGGTGGACTTAGAATAAGGAAGTTGTGGGGTGATTGGTGGGAATTCTTAGTGGAGTGTGGTTTGGTTAAAAATTAATCTGGGTGATATGGGGGTGGGTGAGAATGTGGTAGGGTACGTGAGCGGAGTGAGCCCAAGTGAAGCAAGGGCAAATGGAGCAGGTTTTGCCAACTTGTCCACAGTTAGCTCGAAATAGTATCTAACATGCACTTGACTAAGTGTAATGTAAGGTAAGTTAATCTCTGTTGGAAACTCGGGGAGCTGGTCCTTTCCTTAGTAGTAAATTAGTTAACACTCTGAAACACTAGGGTCAAATTGTGTTGTTATGAGGGCTTATTTAGTTGGGTGGATAAAACTATGGAGTTGTATGGGAACCGCATAGCTGACTTTCCTGGTTGTGTGCATGCCAGTTCCCTGAACGTTATACATAAACTGTAAGAATACCTACATTTTACATTTGAAGGATAAAAAGTGACTTGTAGGTAATTCCTGATGAGCACCTGTTCGAGCTGACATAAGGGTGAAAACCTGAGGTCGAGTTTTCAGTTAAGGGCAGTCAACACAGTTCAGTAGGCTGGTTGAGAGCGAGTGAGTGAAATTAGCATGCACACGTAGGAACACTGGTTATATTAGAAAGAAGAACCTTTTTTCTGCATCTCAGCTTGGAGAAGAGGGCCTAATTTATTCATTTTTTTCATCAGTTTTGAGTTTAGGAGTAAGGGTGCCAAGTCTGTGTTAGTACATAAAGGGATAAGCCATACAAATCAGTGGTGTATTGGAAATTGGGCTTACATTAAATTAAAAGAAGTGTTGTCAAACAAAACATGAGTGCAGATTGCATTATAGATAGTACCCCACTCCAGAATGACACGGTCATCAGAGATCTCACCACCATTGTAGTGATCTGTATATTGATCACCCTGCATTAACAGTAGTCAAGGAATCCTTCTGTCACGCCCAATTAATAAGCAAAGATACCTCATTCAAGTCAAGGTTATGTTTCCTTTATATTCTAACCTGAGCATACCAACTGTATAATGTAATGGCCTTTTTGTACGTGTCTATCCAAACACATCACAGCTTTACAAAGAGCCCATAGATTTCAGACTAGAAAAATCACCAGACTAAAGACACTTTCTTAATAACACTGGCTTGAAACACTATCCCTGTACTCTGTCTAATGTAGCCCTCTGTGCTGTGATTTATATGTAGCATTCTGTATGAGTGTTAGCCTCTGTGCTGTGATTTATATGTAATTCTGTATGAGTGTTAGCCTCTGTGCTGTGATTTATATGTAATTCTGTATGAGTGTTAGCCTCTGTGCTGTGATTTATGTGTAATTCTGTATGAGTGTTAGCCTCTGTGCTGTGATTTATATGTAATTCTGTATGAGTGTTAGCCTCTGTGCTGTGATTTATATGTAATTCTGTATGAGTGTTAGCCTCTGTGCTGTGATTTATATGTAGCATTCTGTATGAGTCTACACTCTTTGATGTCCTGCACATCAACAAAACAAATGGTTCCATGAATACTCAAACTAAAGACTTAAATCTCCAAACAAATAAGACACGCTGTAGGGACACATTTATTACTTCACACATCTCAGGAATATGTTACATAAGAAGAGTGTGATAGCCTTGTTTGTTTTAAGACAAACCTTGACAATTAAATGGGCAGCCATACATTCATCCTTGTCTTGATCTGTTTTTCCTTCCTGGAGTCTGAAGGTGGCCACTGAAAAGGACTAACTGTACCTTGTATACAGAATGAATCTGTGCTCGTACTGGCCAGCAATTTTGTGTTTTGTTTCTGATCATAGAAATAGGACAAAAGTAGCCAACCTGTGTTCTATTACTATGTACTCTAAGCAACTGCAATAACTTGCCCTCAGGAACCAAGCTAACTAACCTACTGACTTATCACTATACCAGTAAACTTACCTACTGACTTATCACTATACCAATAAACTAACCTACCGACTTATCACTATACCAATGAACTAACCTACCGACTTATCACTATACCAATAAACTAACCTACTGACTTATCACTATACCAATAAACTAACCTACTGACTTATCACTATACCAATAAACTAACCTACTGACTTATCACTATACCAATGAACTAACCTACCGACTTATCACTATACCAATAAACTAACCTACTGACTTATCACTATACCAGTAAACTTACCTACTGACTTATCACTATACCAATAAACTAACCTACCGACTTATCACTATACCAATAAACTAACCTACTGACTTATCACTATACCAATAAACTAACCTACTGACTTATCACTATACCAATAAACTAACCTACTGACTTATCACTATACCAATGAACTAACCTACCGACTTATCACTATACCAATAAACTAACCTACCGACTTATCACTATACCAATAAACTAACCTACTGACTTATCACTATACCAATAAACTAACCTACTGACTTATCACTATACCAATAAACTAACCTACCGACTTATCACTATACCAATGAACTAACCTACCGACTTATCACTATACCAATGAACTAACCTACTGACTTAT